>NC_079165.1:82300326-82555326 GCF_947568905.1 Ostrea edulis | reverse complement strand
ATGTACCTAACCAATTGGCTGGAAAATGAATTCAAAACCAGAAAAAAATAATGGAAGGGTGTTGTAATTATTCTCTTCGTGTTTCATCTTCCATAATTTCTGAATTATAGAGGGCGAAGCCCTCTCACGGCCTGAAGGGCCGTGAGAGTGGAGCTCTCCCTATAGGTAACATGTATATACATGTTTATAAAAAGGAAAATAGAGAAAGCTTATGAAAAATTACACCATAGAAACTTGAAAATTTTGGCCCAAATGGTGTTGATTCGAATATGAGCATGTGGACATGTATTTCTCTATATTGAATCTTGTGTGCCCAAGTTAACGTCGTTCTGAGATGTTACATGAAATATGTAAAACCATGTCAATCTCATTTTCTTAATCATATATTTAATCACTCCTCGTTTGACGCGATTGTACTATGTCGCCTATGTTTGAAAATTTTGTAAACACTGAGGCTGAATATGACGTTACAATGCACTGCTTACATCAGTTGCATGTTTCCAATGTTCAATAAATAGGCGGATCATATGTCTATTAAAGTTTATATGAGGATATTTTGATAGGGGGTTAGATGCCAACTTCTGAATATTTTTTGTTGCCGTTATGGAAATAAATTTTATAGATGGTGAGATGCCAATATACTTTTTGCTTCACCCTAAAAAACAGTCACGCCGTAAGACAAATTAAAACTAGGTAAGTAAATCATATTCAAAATGAATCCGAGATTCCACTGACTTTCCCCCCCACTTTTATAGCGAGCGATGTTACGAGCTCGCTCCAAAGATTATGCAATTGAGTCACATGATTTTCTCTTCATCAGCTGAAAAATGATTGGGACTACCCAATGCTTCCGGAAAAATGTCGCCATCACTGCAGTATACTTCATTGACAACGCCATAGATAAAACAAATAAATAGTTTGAAAAGTGCCACAAATGATTTTAAAACCCAGACAAGCTTTCCCATGCCTTCGTACGTTTTGTTGTGGATAATTGCTTGATTTGAAAGAAAAACATTTGCTGCTAATGATGATGTTACAATGCACTGTTTACATCAACTGTGTTATATTTTCCACATTAAATGAATTGCCTCAAGTTTAGTCCAAAATATCTGACTTTTTCCTGGCTTTTTTATGATTTTGATATTTACAGTGCCAGGAAAACGTCAGAACTGACACCATTACGTAAACTGGAAATTTCGCAGCCTCCACCTGAACATTCTTGGGGTGATTTTAAAATACTTGTGAGCAGAATTCAATGTTAAACTCATAACTAATCAATAAAATGATGTTTCTTGTACTTACTAATATCAATTAAATGAAAATATCACTCCAAAATTCGATAACAGAAGCACACAATTGAAGTCAACCGAATTTTCGCTCTCAAATGAGTGAATGAGTCACGTGACTCAAAACAAAGCTTCACAGTTTGTTAAAATGTTTTCAAGAGATTGTTTATGTGATGAAAGAACCCATAAAATCGATATTAATAGTAAGTAAAAGACTTTCGCCTGGAAAATGTCAGATATTTTGGACTACCTCAAGTTGTGTTGTAAGATGGTATGGATCTTCGGTCATTTTAACGATCACACTGTAAACATCTCATTGTGAAATGTCACATTATAAAAGCGGGGGTAAGAGTCAGAGGAATCTCGGATTAATTCAAAGTTAGATATAGACTATAGTGGAAACCATACATGATAGACATGGAAACCAATTTACCAACACTCAAACCAATTTCTGTGGAAACGAGGGGGTTATCTAATTTATCACGCCTCAGACAAAATTGTTGAAATCTGATTGGTCAGATCTTGGTCACATGACGCCGTGAAAAAAACCGTATCATGCGAGTAAAATCCGTATTGGGCGAGTAATTTTATTTATCGTCGGGTTCGACTTGCAGCCGTTTCAAAAGGAAAGACATTTGACTAAGTTGTATGATATAGACCCCCACATATACAGTTCGCCTCGCCCGATACGGGTTTTCTTTTCACACCATGTATTTTTCCGTATCAGGTCACTAACTAACTGTGTAACTAATAATATTGGTCTTTCCTATAAAACCGAATATAAATAAACCCTTGTTTCCACAGAAATTACACTCAACAGGTTGGGAACACTTCCCCTATAGTTAGAATAATCTAACTGTGTCTCGGGACAGGCCCTCGGGTCCGTAGGACATTATCATTTTAACGATAGAACATTCTATCTACTTCCCCTATAGCGAGATATTCTCACTAAAACGCGATTATCCCTCTTTAGCGAGAAATAAACATTACCACAAACAGGTGTTTTTGCGTCTTTACTGAAAATAATGTAAAAATCCCGTGCAACGCTGAATAAGTGCGACACGCACTCAACATGATGCGAATTGTTTCTATGAAATTGACAACATAGTCATGAAATTGCATGTCAAAGTTGCTGCGTAAGAGGGAAGCAGTCTGAAATCCAATACACTTCGTGAGTGTTTTTGTTTTGATTAATATATTTGCAGAAGTATCATACATTTTAGCACTTTTTCTTCTTTTCGCGTGAAACACGAAGAGATGTATTCCACGAGTGTTTTTCTCGGTTGTACGGGATATATTTATTCTCGCTAGAGAGGGATAATCGCGTTTTAGCGAGAATATTAGCGAGAATATCTCGCTATAGGGGAAGTGTTCCCAACCTCCTCAAACCTCCTCAAACCAAACCGGATTTAAACATGATCTGCAAATAAAAGAAGAAAGCTAAATACGGGAATAATATGAATGAGACAAAAACATACCTCACGATTTAGAGTGGTTTCACGAGAATTTTGTGACTGTTGGAACTCGAAAACAAAAGGACTTTTCGAGTAAATACACTGCAACACAGCAGAAAAAACGCAAACTGAAACTAGACGGAAGTTGATCATTTTTATAGTACTTAAAATGTAACTTACATTAGACGGATAGGCTTTCAAGGAAATTTTAATTATTGTAAATCATTTATATAGGCCTACATATAAAAATATATAGTTCTGCCTTGTAATTTGGTATTAAAACTGCTCTACTACATCTTAAGCTAATTTTAATCAACTATACTAATCCGGGATTTTCTTTGCTTCAGCTGTTCAATAATTTCTACTTCCTTTTTCAAGCCATCAAACATGGCGAACCCAGTCAGCAAGAAAAAGAAGGTCTGCTTTGCTAGTATTTGCGCCTCATTTGTTTAACAAATCAAAATACAAGCCAGTCACTAATAATAAAGACAATGTAAAATGTTCTGGTGTTCTTAAATGGAGTCGATGCTATAGGTTAACCTCGATTATGGCAGATTGAATTTGGCAAGCCATACAGGGCTAGGAAATTCTGAAGGGAAAACGATGTTTAATCTGTTAACAAGCTGTAAAGGTTAAAATGTTTCTAGCACATAGGAAAAATTTACGTCGAAATGTTTTACTTTCTCCTATAGTTAGCTGATATGGATTTGGGAATAATTTAAAAGGGACAAAATGACTTGCTTGAGGAAGAGAGGGGGGATGGTTGTCTTGGATAAATTTTGTGGTAACCGGCGCGGCCTATGACTGACTATTCCATTAACTTAGGTTTGACAGATTTTTACAGTGTGTAAACTATTGTACACATTGGTGTAACTTTGGAAATTGCCCATATTTTATGACTGCCCATGCATTGAAGATCCTGCATGTATAATTAGATTAGAAAAAATACATGGGGACAACATCCACATTACCTAGTGTCTGAATTTTAAACATATTTCATTTCCAGGAATTTCACTTCTCTCAATTCAAAATGTGTATGTGACATTTAATATAGTGAATTTATGACTCCTAGCTTTTTTTTGCTTAAATCTTGTCTTCGTTATGCTCGTGAATTTAAGTATAAGTTGATCAGAATCATGGTCAAATTATGCTGTTAATAAACTTTAGTTCTTGCTGAACATTAGAGAAGTGTCTTTTATACCACTAAGAATAATTGAATTTGACTATGTAAAATTGTGAATATGAAGTTTTATTTCCATAGGTATTTGTAGATTAATTGACGATATAATTTGACATTTAATTAAAAATTTCTTTTTGCAGTTTGTTGCAGATGGAGTCTTTAAGGCTGAACTGAACAATTTCCTGACAAGAGAGCTGGCAGAAGATGGCTACAGTGGTGTTGAAGTACGTGTGACTCCAACACGAACAGAGATCATTATCTTGGCCACAAGAACACAGAATGTCCTTGGAGAAAAGGGCAGGAGGATCCGAGAACTGACCTCAGTAGTACAGAAGAGGTTCAACTTCCCAGAGGGAACTGTTGAGGTAATACTTTGTTGTCATGTGTAGGGCTGAAACGATACGCTGCCTTCACGATACGATACATATTGCAATACTTATGCCATGATTCAATACTTTCAATACAATGCAATAAACAGAAGAAACCAATAATAATAATGAAGAAAAATATAACTATCAAGATTCAAAATCATAATTTTAAAAGCAAAACTGCCAAACGGTGAGATGCCTGTTCGCTGTAGTTTAAACTGATATAGTTTATTATTATTATCATCAACTTCAAGGCAAACAACAGTTTGAACATTATTTGACACTATTTTGTCCCTCATGCAGGTACAAATAATATGTACAGGCCGAGACTGATGTATTTTACTGAACCCGTTTGTAATGAACGTATCGAACCGAAAATCGGGGCAATGAATCGAATATTGATTTGATCGTTTATATTAAACATCGATATTTTGGTGAATCGTTTCAGCCCTAGTCATGTGATTTGGAGCAGAGTAAATATATTGGTATTTGATAGTACTATCATTTTGATTGATGGCGATGCAATTACCTGCTTTTGCCTGAGCCACCAAGTTGCTTTGCAGTAAATTGAAAAGATGGCTCATTGCTTTTGATGAATGGTAATTTTAAGCTCAAAGTGAGCTTTTCTGATAAAAATTTGTCTGTTTTCGGTGTCGGCGTAAACTTTTCACATTTTCATCTTCATCTCTAGAACCCCTTGGCCAATTTCCATCAAACCTGATACAAAGCAACCTTGGGTGAAGCAGGGCTCGAAATTAGCGAGAAATACTCGCAAAATGCGAGTACATTTGAAAAATAGCGAGTAAAAATAGTGGACACTCGAAAATTTTAGCGAGTGGTGATTTACAAACTATGATCGTATCGCATCCGTTTTATACGGTAATGCGCCATTCGTTTTTCTTAAACTTGCACTCTGAATCATAGAAACGCTTACATGAACGATCGATTTCAACAACCGTTTCTATCCGGATTTTTCTTTTACGATTTTTAAGAAACTCTGAGTCAAACAAATGCTTTAGAGGTCGGACATCGCGTTATGATGAAAAATACATGTGCCACGAGTCCTTTTCACCTATAGGGGTGATTAAATTGAATTCTAAGTATGAGGTTTTTGTTATTCATTTATCTAAGGAGAAAAAAAATGTCGAAGTCTATGTTTTACCAAGTCTTCCGGTAGTTTTTTTTATCGGAATCATGAGAATGTCCTATCTAAATTAATTTATTGTCATATTGAGGTCGGGTTGTAGTGATGACACAAGTGCACTGCTCACCGCGTAGACGATTATCAAAAAAGTCCATGGGGCTCATGATCGTGCTGCTTATAAAACCATGAGTCCCGGATGCGCTTTGAAAAATCACTAGTGACAACTCTGATGTGGCATGAAATTGGACCTGCGGTAAACAGGTTGTGGATTAGAGGTGCGATAATCAAGAGACCTAAACATGACTTACGTAACTTAGTGTCTTGTCCAAACGATGCCTGTTGACCCACAAGGCTCAGTAATGAATAATGATGGGGAAAATACATGTAATTGATTTTTAAAAAAAAACATGAAAAAAGAGCACTGCTTCATTATTTTTATTTTAGCTTGTAGGTTTTCATTTTAGCCTGTGGATTTTTTACCCACAGGCTAAAATTAGCCTGTGGTAGAAAAAGTTAATTTCGAACCCTGGTGAAGGGCTTTCAAGTTTGTTCAAATGAAGGGCCGTGCCCTTTCAAAGGGGAGATAATCACAAAAATGTAAAAATAGGGTGGAGTCATTTAAAAATCTTTTCTCAAGAATCACTAGGCCAGAAAAGTTTACATTTACATGAAAGCATCCTGACATAGTGCATATTCAAGTTTGTTAAAATCATGGCCCCCAGGGGTAGGATGGGGCCACAATAGGGGATCAGAGTTTTACGTACTAATATATTGAGAAAATCTTTATAAATCTTCTCAAGATTTATTGGTCCAAAGAAGTTTACATTTTCATGAAAGCTTCCTGACAGTGCAGATTCAAGTTTGTAAAAATCATGGTTCCGGTGGGTAGGTTGAGGGTCAAAGTAGGGACCAAAGTTTTGCATGCGAATATATATGGAAAATCTTAAGAAATAGGCCAAGGTAACTCAGGGAGCGATGTGGTCCATGAGCCTCTTGTTTCCTCATCTGATGTAAATTTCATTGATTATGGAAGATTACTTCTAAATTCTTAATCATCAGGATTGAAGCCAAACATATTCCCTCTTCAGGGATTCCATTTGCAAGGCTAATATGCAGTCATAAATTTATCCTTCATGGAAACATGCCCATCATATATTGCCCATCACAGTTTGAAAGTTAACTACCAATAATGTTAAAATTGCTAAATGTCTGCAGAAATCCATGTAGCAAAAGAGAGATATATAGATATCTAGAATGGTATTTTGAGAGAGTTCGATTGAAATATGTTATGATTTTGTTGTAGCTGTATGCAGAAAAGGTTGCACAGCGCGGTCTGTGTGCCATTGCACAGTGCGAGTCTCTCAGATACAAGTTAATTGGAGGACTGGCTGTCAGGAGGTAAGTAGACTGCAGGGTTAGGAATTATTATTTTTGTTCTCAAGTCACTTGGGCCATGAAGTTCAATTTTTACTGGTTAATTGATAATTTACTGTCCCTTTGGACCAGTGGATATAAAAATGTTGCAATCTTACTATTCTTATCCAGGTTCTTCATTTAAACTTATAAAACAGATGGCATCATTTTTTGTAGTCAGTTACGAAAGCAACACAAGACGGCTTGTTCTTGGATATACTCACTCGTAACATTTCATGTGGCTCGTACCTTTGTTTAAAGTTTAGAGGAATCATTCAAGGATTGTCGATTGTATGCTCCGTTTAAGACAACTCATTAGAAACATTCATGGATTTATCTATATTGTGTTACTTCATAGTACAAAATTACTAGCCCAATCGTTGAGAAATTTTGATAAGTATTTGAATCTACTGGTCCCAAGGGCACATGCCTTTAACAAAGCACAAGCCCAAATCCATAATTTCAGGGATTTATCTAGGTTGTTTTTACTACCAGTAAAAGGTACCTTTCCCCCTTGGCAACAAATGGATATTTCCCCTTCCACAGATAAAAAAAATCCCATTCATTTGTAGAAACTTCACAAAATTGCATGAGAATTTTCAACACATAATTTTTTTGATATTCTATTAAAGTCATTTTCTACAATTGTCAGACTTGCAATATAGATAAAATGAGTAATCAATCACTTTATATGGCTGTTATAATCTGTGGATATTATATTCCATGGATGTCTCCCATCCCCTGGAAGCTCATGACTACATTCTCAAAATTTCCCTTAAATATAAAATGGATAGTAACAACTAAATGCTGGATAAAACCCTGTAATTTACTGGCCCCAGGCCATTGATTATTTCAGGCCCCATGACTGTTTAGTATTCACACATCAGCATGTAATTTCTTGATGAATTTGTTAGATGATGTTTTGTAAAGTTAAGTTTTGCAGACAGTGGTAACGTATTCCCAACTTGCGGACAGCCTGCTTTAATTTAGGCAGTACTGTGGGAAAAGAATTGGGTACAAAAATATATCATTATTGTATAATTACAGTCATTTAGAAATGGTTGTTTGCAGTGATGATTGACATATAATGTTTTGGATATACATGTATTATGAATGTTAATTTTGAGGGTGATATACTGTTTTAAAAATGAAATTCGGTTTAAATTAATACATGTACCTCAAATCAGCAAAATCTTGCCTTGTTCTTGCAAAATAACTTGTATTTAAATTGTTGTTTTTTTGTAGGGCGTTTTGTGGAGTACTGTTGTTGTTTTTTGTGGCATGTTATGGAGAACTGTTGTTTTTTGTAGGGCGTGTTATGGAGTACTACGATTCATCATGGAGAGTGGAGCGAAGGGCTGTGAGGTTGTTGTATCAGGGAAACTCCGAGGTCAGAGAGCCAAGTCCATGAAATTTGTGGATGGACTAATGATCCACAGTGGAGACCCGATCAATGATTATGTAGACACAGCTGTTAGACACGTCCTGCTACGACAGGGTAATTTTAAAGTTTATAGCCAATAATTGTACACAAAAAATGGTACTTCTCGTCTCAGGGCTGCAATTCATAATTCTAAAGTTTATAACCAATAATTGTACAGATAAAATGGTAATTCAGGTATAAATTCAAAATGTATAGTAAAAAGTTTGTAAAGTGCTTGTTTTTCTTAGCTCGGCATAAGCTTTTGTGTGTCTGCTTGTTTTGTTAAGGAGCAGCTCTATAGAACTGCCGCATATCAAGTAATATCTTTGCTATCCAAGGGTTTGTTAGCTGAAGATGACAAACTAAAGGGCAAGATCGAAAGTTCTTATGTCTGTCGGAGATTTAAAAAAAAAAACCCTTCTCAGTCGATTGATGTGTGTGCATATATTTTCTAAACAACGGATAGCTGTTTACTTGACAAAAAATGTAATATTGACGAATATGAGCATTTTAAAAAGTTAACTCCTACCAAAATTATTTATGTATACTATAATAAAATCTATGTTGAATGAAACTTGTAGGAGTTTTTAAACCCCTTCCCCTGAACAATTTGAATTAAGATTTTTATTTGACATCGATCTTTTGATCTCACCCCTACCAAGCTTTGTAGATTAATGTGTAGACATAGTAAATATATCTGCAATATATATATGGTTTACTTTTTAGTGTAATCACCAGTTAGAAATATTTCTGATCCATCCATTGTTTAAGTTGCTCCCATTTTTGTTCAAGATTGTGAGATCTCTTTGCAAGGGTTACTTCCCTTCACAAATTTGGTCCACGTTTGTTCTCGTGAACAATAAGTTTCAGTTGCTGGTAGAAAGCTATTACAATTGTAAAGAGAGGATTTGTGTCACATTGCAGGTTTTTTTTTAAGGTCTTGATTTCTTGGGCCTGGGCCTTTCCAATTGGGGAAAAAATAATGACATTTGCATAAAATTGGGGAAAATATTCCATGGATAAAAGAAGTAGGGAGAAAACCAAACCAGTATATTGAAGAATATTGGACTCCTTCTGATTTACATTTTGGTCAAAGCTGACCTCATTAAGATAAGCAGAGGCCAAAAAAATTAGGTTTACTTTTGAAGCAAAAATTATAATCAGTGGAATTGCAGTGATTTTTTAAGACCCTTTCCCCACCTAAAATTTTTAATTTTTTCCCCAATTTAGCTTGCATTTTTCCCAATAATAAAATTATGCAAGGAAAACATATTTGAAAAAAAAATAAACATTCGATGTGAATTATATACACAAGACATAACAAAGAGTTATGGGAATGATGATTTGTGTAGAATAGTTGAAAATTTTAGAAGGTTGAAGAAAATTAGATGTGTAAAATTAAGATAATATAATGTTTGATATGATTTTGAAACTTATTTACGATAAAATTGATTTCTCCCAATTTGAATGAAATGTCGACAATTTTCCCCAATTCGTAAGCCACAGGACCCTTGTAAAAAATGTAGAAAAATCACTGACCTGTGAAGTTTGTAACCTGCTTAGGGCCTCTATGGCTGAGTGGTTAGAGCATTGCGCTCAAAATCACACGGCCTCTCACCTCTGGTCGGCACGGGTTCAAATCCTGCTCGCGTCGGTAAGTGAGAAAGTTTCCCAGTTTACTTTCGGAAAGTCGCTGTCTCTTCCCAGGTACATTGTATCTGGGTTCTCTCTTCCACCAATAAAACCTGGGTGCCACCAGATAACTGAAATTTTTTTGAGTATGGTGGAAAACAGCCCAAAAAAAACCCTCAAAACAATATACTTTGATTTGGGGAAAATACCTGCTTTTTAGCATTGGGAATGGGGCCTTAGTTCGGCCTTCTACATACCCTTAAAAAAAATCCCTGCATTAAATTGGTAAATGTCCATATTTGATTTTAATTGCTTTCAACACCAATGGTAATCATGGAACATTCTTCTAATCGTGCACACTACAACAACCAATCAAAAATATAAATCTAATTGATTTACTACACACATGTGCCCCTCCCAACAAACACAAGAGTTCCTCTCTGGAATGTCCCTCAGGAGTGTTAGTGATTATTTCTCTCTGTCAGTCTGCTTGCTAAGAGTTAGACATGCTAATTTTTGTAACTAAACATTATTGTTACAGTTCCAGAAAAAACGCCCATTATTGAACAGATCTTATTTTCTACATGGTAGTTAATGATTCTGCTGAAGAATCTTGTCGTGATTCAGGAGATCATTGTGTTAATCACTCATACCCTGTTGTAGGTGTACTCGGAATTAAAGTGAAGATTATGTTGCCATGGGATCCCAGTGGTAAGATCGGACCGAAACGACCACTGCCTGATCACGTCAGTGTTGTGGAGCCTAAGGACGAGGCCGCTCCTGCTCACCCCTACAGTGAACAGAAAGGAGCCAAGCCCACAGAGCCACCAAGCCCGGCTGTACAGGCCTAAAACGTAAGTCCTGATGAAACAGAAATGTATGTTGACCAACCCTAATGGGACTGAAATAAAACTGGATTAAATATGGCTCTGTTTTGAATCATGAATCCTCTTTGATTTCTTCTTTGATAATCAAGCTTTGTTTCATCCCTCTGAAAGACGGAGGTTAATATGTATTTGTCCGTTACATGAACACAAAGACCAACAATGAACTGGTCAACTCTGATGCTGTAGCTTTTAATGAATGAAAATTGTACCAAAACATTGTCAGTATTTCAAAGAAATATATATGCATGCATTTTCTTGTGTATTCATTCATGTAGTTCATTGATGAATGGGGGGGGGGGGGGGGGGGGGGGGGGGCTATATTCTATTCAGATGATGTTTTGTGCAGTTTAGCTTTTATATTCCCAACTTGCGGACAGCCTGCTTTTATTTAGGCAGTACTGTGGGAAAAGTATTGGGTACAAAAATACATCATCAGTGTATAATTACAGTCATCTGGAAATGGTTGTTTACAATGATGATTGACATTTGATAGTTTGGGAGTATCATGAAACTCCTCATTCCCAGTCAGCTGTCAGAGTGGAGAAACTGACTGATTTACAGAACAATCGCTGCTCTTTACAAAGCATTAGCCCAAATCCATAATTTACGAGCCCCAGACCATCAATGATCTCGAGTCCTGGGAAGTCAAGTGAAGGTTAATTATGAGAGTGATATAGTGTTTTGATAGTGAAGGTGATTGTATTGCCTCAAATCAGCAATGAAAGTAAAATTTACTACTTTTATTTGATTTTCTTGCATAAATAATATTTATGTACCATCATGTAGAAAATCAAGTTTGGCATTCCCCCTTGTGATCTTTAAAGAAAGGATTTTGAATATTATATGTGTCTAGAAAAATCATTCTAATTCTTGATTTCGGCATTGTTTTCGACTTTAGATTCCTAATGCTAGGAATTTATTGTTGCATCATTTGCGAAATAAATTACGCGCTTTTAATTTCCTGTTGCTAAAATACATGCAAGAACTCTTATTTAAAAGACTACATGCAAATTCATGTTCACGCGATTTGATGTATATGAGTCATCATGCTATATTTAAGTACCCGTGTAAAATCAGAAATCTACAGTAGCTTCTTCATTGAGTATAAGCTACAGCATCAAAGTTGGAGAGGGTGTAAACATAGCTATAACATGTAGAGGAAATGAGGCGAGTTCGGCTTCACACTAAAATATCACTGACGTGGCATTTGATAAAAACAATATGGTATTTTGTAAGAATAGGGTATCATAACAGAAGTGAATGTGGCATTCTGAAATTTATGTTGTGAGCACTGCTTGTACTACACTAGATAGAAGAGAATCAATGTAACCCCCCCCCCCCCGGTATTATCAAACATATTTGAGCTGAGTTTTCTTTCTTTTTCAGGTGTGGTGAAAGAGACTTGTGTAAAAAAAAAAAAAATAAATTAAAAAAAAACCAACATCTCTTTGCAATTTCTGTAGAATATGGAACAGCTCCTGGCAAATCCATCTGGAGTTATATGGCAAAGGATTGACCTGATGGTGTTTGTAAAATCTAAGAGCTTGCAGGTGTATCTGCTGCATATGGGAGACATTTTGCACATGATTTTACCAATTAATATGGGTTGCATTAATGACCGGAAGTGACAATACATTTCATTGTTCACTAATACTAAAATCATGTCAGAATTAAAAAACTCGATTATTTTAGTACTTTGATACAGAAGCGAAATGGAAGTCCTTGGTCTATTGATGAGTGCATACTTGTTCAGTAATCAAGATGTTATCAGAATTATTGGAAATAATCCCCAAGGTCAAGAGATTGAAGGTGACTCATAACTAGTGTTGAATAATCGGGAAAATTTCATAATCGATAATCGGTTAAAATCGGAAGAACTGGATCAATCAATGATCGATATAATCGATATTTACATGTAGTTGATAAATGTTCATTATTTTGGGGTTATTTCCTTTTAGTTTTATCGATATGTGCAACATACACACATCTATTAACTTATTTACGAAGAATGAAACGTTTTTTATGCCCCCCTTTGAAAAAGAGGGGGTATATTGTTTTGCACCTGTCGGTCTGTAGACCATGTGTTGTCCGCTCAATATCTTGAGAACCATTCACTTGATGATAATGATATTTCATATGTGGGTTAGTTATGAGTAGAAGAGGATCCTTATTGTTTTTCAGGTCCAAAGGTCAAGGGTCAATCTACTCTGGACATAGGAATATAATGTCCGCTCAATATCTTGAGAACCCTTTGCTTGAAAGACATCAAACTTGGCACACTGGTACATCCTAAGGAGTAGATGACCCCTATTGATTTTGAGGTCATATGGTCAAAGGTCAAGGGTCAAACTGGGCATAGGAATATACTGACCATTCAATGTCTAGAGAACCCTTTGCTTGACAGACATCAAACTTGGTACGCCAGTACATCTTCAGAAGAAGATGACCCCCATTGATTTTGAGGTCACATGGTCAAAGGTCAAGGGTCAAACTGGACATAGGAATATACTGTCCGTCAAATATCTCGAGAACCCTTTGCTTGACAGACATCAAACTTGATACACTGGTACATCTTCAAGAGAAGATGACCCCTATTGATTTTGAGGTCACATGGTCAAGGGTCAAACTTGACATGGGAATATACTGTCTGCTCAGTATCTTGAGAACCCTTTTCTTGACAGACATCAAACTTGGTACACTGATACGACTTCAGGAGAAGACGACCACTATTGATTTTGAGGTCACATGGTCAAAGGTTAAGGGTCACACTAAACAGGAATATACTGTCCGTTCAATATTTTGATAACCCTTCGCTTGACAGACATCAAACTTGGTACACTGGTACATCTTCAGGAGAAAATTACCCCTATTTATTTTGAGGTCACATGTTTAAGGGTCAAACTGGACATAGGAATATACTGTCCGTTCAATATCTTGAGAACCCTTTGCTTGACAGACATCAAACGTGGTACACTGGTACGTCTTCAGGAGAAGACGACCCCTATTGATTTTCAGATCACATGGTCAAGGGTCAAACTGGACATTGGAATATACTGTCTGCTCCATATCTTGAGAACCCTTTGCTTGACAGACATTAAACTTGGTACACTGGTACATCTTCAGGAGAAGATGACACTTATTGATTTTGAGGTTGCGTGGTCAAAGGTCAAGGGTTAAACTGTACATAGGAATATACTGTCTGCTCAATATCTTGAGAACCCTTTGCTTGACAGACATCAAACTTGGTACACTGGTACATCTTCAGGAGAAGATGACAACTAATTATTTTAAGGTCACATGGTCAAAAGTCAAGGGTCAAATTGGACATGGGAATATACTGTCCGTTCAATATCTTGAGAACCCTTTGCTTGACAGACATCAAACTTGGTACACTGGTACATCTTCAGGAGTTGATGACCCCTATTGATTTTTAGGTCACATGGTCAATCCACTCTTGACATAGGAAGATATTGTCTGCTCAATATTTTGAATTGATGATACTACTCCCAACTAAATGATGTGTGTGTGTATAATCCTTTTCAATTTTGCACCATGGGGGGCATATGTGTTTTACAAACATCTCTTGTTTTCTTCTAGCCATGACATCCAGATTGGCTTTAGTTTAGTTTTAAGAAACCTTAAAGTTTTCAGACGTCCGACTTTGGTTTCCATGGGTTGGGATATATATCAAGTTATCAACTAATCCAAGATTTCTCCTACTCTTACCCTCGCTTTTATATCGTGACATGTGCGGGAGAGAGTCAGAGCGGACTATATAATGAAAAGCGGGAATTCAGCGACACCAGCTAGTGTCGCTGCATTGCCTACCTTTTACAACTTTATTTCGTGGATTTACCACCCAAGATACAAGGATTCGGTTATCAGATGATTATTCTACAAGTTAACCATGACTAAATTGATGCTATTGCCGTGTAAAAAGTTCCATCACTGATGAATGAAGCATCACTTTGACTTTGGTCGCCTCCTCACCATTCAAGTTCTTTGCGCATGACATCAGCATACAAATACACAAAATTCCAATCAGAGTCAAATTAGCCATGATTAACCTGAGTTATATTAATCCGATAACTGAATCCTATCTAGATCAGCGAAATAAAGATGTAAACGGTAGGCAAAGCAGCGACACTAGCTGAATTCCCACAAGTCTTTTCATTATTGAGTCCGCTCTGACTCTTCCCCGCACATGTCGTAATATAAAAGCGGGGATAAGAATCTCGGATTAGTTATCAACTTCATAATTATTGAGTTGATTTCAATATCCATGATGATAATGATAATATCTAAAGCCTTCTTCCTTTTCAAATGTATTGAATGATATACATGTATACGTAGTTGATTCGTTTATAATAGGATTGTGTTCGGGCGACAATCGATAATGAAAAATGGAATCGATAATCAGAATCGACAAGCCAAAAACGATCGACAATCGTTTCATCACTACTCATTACACCAACATTTTATGTAATGGCTTGTGAAATATCTCTTATATTAATCTGATTTCTCCATCAAAAGAATGATGCAACCTCTCAATTATTTTAGATGAATTTTTTTGTTTTTTATTCAGAATGACGAAAAGGTTGTTTTGTTCACAAACGAGATTCTAGAATTCAAATTTTCTGTGATTTAATGCACGATATGAATATCTAATAAAATTAATAATCTAATCTAAAGTTAAGTAGTAATTTTCCAAAAAATATTTTTAGCTCACCTGAGAATATCGTTTGCAAATAAAACACCCTTTTCATCATTCTGGAAAAAATGCATATCCCTCTTTAGATGGCGAAACCAATAACCATGCTTCATGAGAGGTGCATGAACAAGCCATTGAATAAAATTTTGGTGTAATGGGCCACCTTAAGATGGATACATTTAAAGAAAAAGCCATGTTCATAAAGGGTTTTATTTGTACATGAGAATGGCAATTTTGATATATTAGAATTTTTGCCTAGATACATTGAAAATGATTTGGCCAAAACTATGGCATTGAATGAGTATAAAGTTTAGATTTTCTCATTTTTATGTGCTTGTCTATAGATGTACTGCGATTTTTGGGGTTCTGTTTTCATTTCTCTATTGCATATCCAGCTTGAACTTGCAGTGCAGAATCTTGGTGGGTCACTTGAGATTGCGTTGAAAAATTTGGTCAATTTTAACTTCTCTTGCAGGAGTTTTGTCCCTTTATTATGCCCCCACTTCAAAGAAGAGGGGCGTATTGCTTTGCACCTGTCGGTTGGTAGACCACATGTTGTCCATTCCTTATCTTGAGAACCATTCACTTGATCGTAATGATATTTAATGCGAGTAGGTTATAAGTAGAAGAGAACCTTTACTGATTTTCTGGTCAAAAGGTCAAGGACCAGTCCACTCTGGACATACGAAGATACTGTCAACTTCATATCTTGAGAAACCTTTCATGACCGACATCGATCTTGGTACACTGATACATTGTGAGGAGTAGACGACCGCTATTGATTTTGAGGTCGCATGGTTAAGGGTCAAACTGGACATAGGAATTTACTGACCACTCGATGTCTAGAGAACCCTTTGCTTGACAGACATCAAACTTCGTACACTAGTACATCTATCGATTTTCAGGTCAAGGTTCAAACTAGACAAAGAAATATACTGCCCATTCAATAATATATTGAGAACCCTTTGCTTGACAGACATCAAACTTGTAACACTGGTACATTTTTAGGAGAAGATGACCCCTATAAATTTTGAGGTCACATGGTCAAGGGTCAAACTGGATATAAGATACTGTCCACTCACTGTCTTGAGAACCCTTTGCTTGACTGACATTACTAGTAAACTTGGTACATCTTAAGGAATAGATGATTCCTATAGATTTTGAGGTCACATGGTCAAGGGTCAAACTGGATATAAGAAGATACTGTCCACTCAATATCTTGAGAACCGTTTGCTTGACTGAAATTAAACTTGGTACACTGGTACATCTTAAGGAATAAATGACTCCTATTGATTTTGAGGTCATGGTCAAGTGTTAAACTGGACATAAGAATATGCTGTCCAATACCCTTTGCTTGATAGACACTTGTACATCATAAGGAGTAGATAACCCTTATAAAATTTGGGTTCATATTAAAGGTCAAGGGTTAAACTGGATATTCAAGAAATGAACAGCACTTTTGAGCTGTTCATGGTCAATATGAATGGATTTGAATTTGAGGCAAATTCTGTGAATCGTGCTAGCTATTCAAACTCGGAACATGGTAATAAACAGAGATTTGACATGAAACATTTATAAAAACTAGAAGCGTGTTTCAATTAAGAAAAAAAATCTAGATGGAAAAGGAATATGAAAAAAAAATCTGTTCGTGAGGGAGTCAAACCCGGTCGTTTTAAAAATAGAAAACAGCTTTACACATACTAGTCGACGACCTTATCCACTGAACCACACAGTAAACGATACATTACCAAGGAAAATTAACGTACAGGTGAAGTTGAAAATAATACTAGTGAAGTCGTTTCGATTTTTTGAAATTTACCCCAAAAAATGCCCTCATGAAACAAAATTTCAGAGCGACAGTTTTTTAGAGGAAAACTCGAACAACATGCTCATGCTAAATTTATTTTGTTTCACGAGGCAGTTTTTCTGAGATTCGGGAATACCCCTCCATTTTAACGCTAAAAATCATATAAATTGCTTATTGCTTGATTTAAACTAGAAATATTTTGGCTAATTTTGTCAATACACGTCTTTTAAACGTATTTAAAAAAATTATTGAATCAAGACACATGTTCCAATCACAGGCACTTGTTTCTGTAAATGACTTATGACTTCTGTATACTAATTATAACACGTGTTATTATTAGTATACAGAGGTCGCAAGTTATTTACAGAAACAAGTGCCTGTGGATCCAATTGGTTTTATCATACATTTGAATAACTTAATTTTTTTTTATCTTTCATGCAACATCTTAAGGAAAATTAACATGAGACGTGCAACACCTTCAAAGATTTTAAACTTTCAAAATTTGAAAATGTAGGAATTTCAACAAACAATTAGGGCTTTTTTAGGATTCTAAAGCTCAAATAAGGAAAATAAGGGCTATTGTAGGAAAATAAGGGCCCGCTTGAAAGCCTGCTTCTTAAATAACCTATGAGATAATGATATGGGAACCATACCATTTGTGTTTAATTGCTATTCTCGGCCAGTGCTGTAGAAAGGGAGACAACAACAGATATTTTTAATGTTTTATTTGTAATTTGGATAGACAACTGACTCACAATGCACTATTAACTCAGCCATTTCTACACTGTACAAATACACAATTATCTTATCCAACTCTCGTGACACTCACAAAATAAAACTGAGACCAATGAAATTAATTACTGGCTAAACATACAGCTAAAAATCACCATTTGGTGTCGTATATTAAATTGAATAATCAATAAGAACACATGTTATCTAAAAAAGACTTGTACAGTACAAGTAGGTGAATGTCACATGATGCATCATGTACTGTAATATAAAAATGTCATAAAAATGTAAAATGAGATGATGATGTTCAAATGCACTAGCAGCTTTAGAATTAACTGCCACAAAATTTGCTATGTAGCACCAAATTAATCATCTCAAGAATTCAAGTATTAAATTTTTTCCCTTATATAGATATTTTATGTCATGGAAAATGTATCAATCTGCCAAGATTCACAATTGGCAGGAAAAAATATTTCCAAAAATTCATTATTACAAAGCACTTTCATATACATAATATATATATAAAAAAAACCAATATATTATCTATGAATTAGATTTGAATGCATTTCTTTAGCCAGTATGTATTCAGCAAATGGTGAAAAAGAACTTGGCATTACATAACCTGCTTTCATCATTAATTAAATTCAATGTTGATGAACTACTGAGATTTCTCCCTTATGGAGCACCATCCATTACTTTTACATTTATGGTCAACAAATAGTTATATCTTCTATAAAACAAATAACATGGAATAATATATTACACGACACAAAGACATAAATTACACTCATAATCACAACCAGTTGTATAATTAACGTAGAATAAATAATATAACAATGTCACCTATCTGTTCATTAAACATGTCAAATTATCAAATGCATGCATAATTACATGGACAGCGATCAGCTGATGACCAACTAATTGTTATAGTCACAAAAAAACGGGATTACAGTAAAAAATAATGAAAACGGGGATGAAATATGGTGGGTGTAGCTGATTAACAATGCACAATGACACAGATTTGTACGCACAGAAGTTTTGGCAGATCTACTGATATCACAACAGTACATGATGGGGTGGATATAGAAACGAAAGAGATCTTACTTCGCCATTTGAATCCACTAGCTGATCCAGATTACGGGGTGTAAGAATTTCCTTACCAATTTAATTACGTGTCTAGCACCATGCTATCATGTATTAAAGCAGTATAGTATATAGTTTTTTACCGTCATGGAGAATGAGGTCAGCGATTTAATCACAACATCATAAGCTTGGCTGGGATAAATTCATCACATCAGATGAAATGACTTGTATGGCACATTTACATCACAAGACACAACACAGATTATACATTTGTATTTCTTTCGCCTGGGTTGTTCAGAGGTGTAGTTTCATCTATATTGTCATCGCAACTTTCCTCCTCTTCACTAAGATTAACCTCACTGTCCTCAATTTCACACAAGCCTGAAATGTCTGACACGGATGCATTTGTAGATGCGTATCCGCCCATAGACATGCTCATTCTGTCTATGACAGAATTCCTTACATTGTACTCGCTGTCCGTTATGCCCCCATCAGACACAAACCCTGGGGCCAACTTTTTACTGTTAGGAAATCCATAACTCACAACTTCCTCATCATTATCAGAGGTATAAAAGTCATTCTCGTCACATGATGGTGGTTCTGGCCAATCACTACGAGAGTCTCGGTCACCTGACATCTGTGACTGTGTAAAACTGTGATTGGGTAGGTATTGATTGGGGTGTGTGTTTATTTGGTGCTGAGGGAGTTCATAACTCTCTTCTTCCTCCTCAGGAGTTTGAGGAAGTCCTAGCACTTTTCGATAATTTGGAGGACTCGCGTAACATTCCTCATTATCATATTCATTGTCGGCAAATTCGGAGTCGCCAACATACTCAGACTCCAAAAGCTCGGGGTCTGTGTACAGGACAGAGTCGCTGATCTGGCCATTAGGAAATCCTATGTGGGTGTTAGACTCGTTGCTATGGGGACTAGAACTTGGAGAATCATGGATTTCATGAATGGGAACTTCACTAATGTTGGGGAGGGATGGCCTCGGAGCCCAGTCAGAAGCATCCCAGTGATAGTCTGAAAAACACCATCAAAGCAATAGGTTAGTCATCAATCCTGAATATCTAAACCATTATAAGATTTATGTATGGCAATATCTTTATTCTATTTATCTGACCAAAATCTTGTGATCAAGTTGTAATTTAGGACTAAACAAGTAGACTGTGGAGCAATGTGGCATCCCTTTATCAAAATGAAAAATTAAGACATGAATATGTCCATATCTCATTCCATATCTCATACATGAAGTAAAAGTTGTTTTATTTAATATATGGATATTGATACATTCAAGCAGGGTAGATCTGTTTATACAGATTATTATTGTACATACAAGAAATAAATTTAGTATATGTAATAGAAGATTCAGAATTCATGGACCAATTATACATGTATATCACAGGAGCAAACAATAAACTGATTTAAGTAAGAAAAGACCACATCACAAGAAAAAGAAGAAAGAAAAAATCTTAAAAATAAAAAAAAAATCTCTCTGGTTAATAAATCTAATGGTAGATTATACGGAGCATGCATAATATATAAGAAATCATAGAAATTGTACATCTGAAATAAATACATGTATATAATAAATAAGTGTAATTAATAAAATGTATGTAAAAAGCTTTAACCACACAAAGCAACGTTACAGGTCTCTCTCTAGGTAACATGCTGAGTGACAGAGCTACCTTTTCCTCTTTTCCTGGACCTAGCCGCTGTTAGGGAAAAAAGAGTTTTTCTTGTATAAAGACAAAAACACACACACTATTCATGTTTTTCTATGAGGAATCCTGATTACTTGGGGTTGAAAAACCATGACTGACTGCGAGTTGCTTCCCTTGGTTCATAAGCATAAGCAAAAATACCAAAACCATAGAAAATGGGAAATGACAGGTTCTTCTCAAATAAAGTTTAGTTTCACAAAAGCATTGCCTTGAAGGGAAGCAACTGCATTGGTTCCTTTGGTAATACAGCAATAATCCGATTGGTTTCCTAAGCAACCAGATGGAATGAGAGATCTATGAGAATGATGGATGATGCTAGGAGAGGAATTGTATCTGATCTGGTTTGATCCAAAAAGAAATGGCTTCCTATATCAAGTGTTACCTGTGTGAGTTTACGCTTAGACTAGCATTAGGTGTATATTTTTGTTTATTGTTGTTTATGTAAACAGATGTGCATTTGTAGATATGATATTGACGGTTATATAATGTTACACATTGTACTACCCTTGCTAATTGATTAGCATTTTCCGTTTCATTGATTTCTTGTGCAGAGTCAGTGCAAATGAGGTGCAAATGGTAAAGAAGGATGATGAAAGCCAAAACGATGCATGCAATGAAAATGAGTCAATGCTTACATATAAAAATCTAAAATTCTATATTATTATAATTCAAAAGTTATAATTTGAAGAAACTAATAATTTCTTTTTATTATTTGGTATCAAAATTGTACAAGGATAGACTGAAGTTATGCAGTTGGAGAAACGTTATGAAGTTGAAGAGTTGAGGAAGTTCTTCAGAATTAATCCACTAAGAAAAGCTGTAAATTTGAGATTTTAAGCTTACCTGGTTCGTCTTCTGACTCTGAGACAGGTAGACTGCTGAAGGAGGTAGTGTCAGGGCACAGGAATTCTGGGCGGTGTATGCGTGGGAACTTCTCAGGGTGCTTCTTCTCTGTTTCGAAAATAATGAGACAAATCCCAATATTAATATGTAGCTTATATAGAATTTACCAGATGTTTTATAAATCCACAGAAGTTTAAAAAGATAACCGTACCCTCTAGATTTTCCAGCATGTTGGGACAGTCTCCTTCCCATGTTGCCTTCTGCACTGAGTCGGTGTCTGATGGAGGATTTGATGGAGGAGGAGGAGGTAAAGAAGGTGCAACACTGGCATTGCTGCGGGGAGGTGGGCCATGGAAGGACAAGAACTCCTGGGTCAGGTAGGGAATGTTGTGGCAGTTTTCCAGCTCATCCGCGGCCGATCCATAATTGTGGAAGTTGTCCAGGTTGTTGAGAGTGTTGAGAGAGTCGTGGTTACTGGGGGTGTAGGAGGCAGGTCTATTAGGTACAGGGGGAGGCTGGGGGCTGGGGGGAATGTTGTGGAATTTACTGATGTCAAAGTCGCTGACTTTGCATGTGTCTTTACGACTCTTCAGCATCACATCCCTCTCGTCGTCATAAGCAATACCCATGGTGACATTTCTTCCTGTTCTGCTTTGTCGCCGTCTATAGCACTGTACACCAACAAATAAAATGGCTAAAAAGACGAGGCTTCCTGTCACCCCTACAACAGAAAACAAAACCTCATCACGCTGACCATTGAAGAGAACTCAGTCTTGTTTACTGTGGGCTTCTTTAGCTTACTGTTGTCAAGTAAAACTAAAACCTTACCGACTATGATGTAAAGTGTTGTATCTGTGATTCCCGAATCATTGGAGTCTATGTTAGCTTCAACAAACTTAGTTCTTGGAATTTCTGACCAACGTTCTTCACAAGTTGGACCTGAAAATAGAAACGGCTTTTACAGTTTCTTTGATTTCTTGACTGACACAAAGAAATAATTGAGTAATGATGTTATTCGAAAGCAACGCAGTAGACAATATTCTACCTGTGAATTCACTGGGGCAGTGACACAGGAAGGTGGAAGGGCCCTCAATGCAGCTGCCACCATTCCTACAGGGTGATGAGTGACAATATTTGCCATAGCGACAAAACTGGCCCAGGTAATTGTCTTTGCATCTGCACATGAATTCATTGGGCAAGTCCTTCATATTGTGGCATGCTCCTGTAGAAAAAAAATTACAACTCAGTTTTTTTTTAATGCTCTAACATTTGAAGGAGAAAAAACAAATACCTTACATTGGAGAAATGGCACTAGATTTCAGTTTATAAATCACATATCTATTTCTTCTTTTGGCCATTGAACACATGGGTATTTATGTAGGCTCACCATGGTAGATAAAAATTACTGGAAAGAGGAGGGGGTGTATCTAAAAAGATCCAGAGAGAGTAGCCACTGAAAATAGGTACTGAACTAGGACAGACTTTAAAGTACATACCATTTTCTCCACAAGGGTTATTAGCACACGGATCTCGGTCAATTTCACACAGATTTCCCTCGTATCTTTCCGGGCATTCACAAATGTAGTGTTCGCTCTGTGGGTAGGGCACACACACTCCTCCATTGGAGCAAGTCACAATACTGCAGATGTCTGCAAGATAGATCTCAGTCAATCACATGTCTATAGGTCCATCCTGATTAAAACATTAATGCAGATAACCTAGCAGTTCCTTAATCTTTTTAAACACTAATAAATGTATTTACACTTACTTGAGCCATAAGGAGGAGACACTGTGTTCTTACAGTGGAACTCCACCTCCTGAAATTCCTGTGACTTGACCACAGCATTCTGTCCTTTCAGTGGCAGCATGATGCTGAACAGCTTGATTTCCTCCATACAACCATCAAACCCTCTCCTCACCTCTGGGACGCCATTGTAATTGACAAAGACATCAGCTCCAAAGTATACATCATTATTTCGAAGGTTCAGGACCCGGCTTTTGCCCGGAGCAATGGCCATGTTGGTGTATTTATTGTCCAGGGTCAGCTCCGCGTGTTTATCATTCCTCTCCACATTAATGGTGTGCCACTTTCCATCATCCACATGGATTGGGATCATCACCAAGCCTGCTCCACTTCCATAGTTAAACTTGTACTGCACCATGCCATTGTAAATCTGTGGAAGAGATCAAGTTTATGATATCTTGTTTTTTAGCGAGAAATTTCCTACCATTTTATTTTTGCCCATTTCATCTTCATCCTGAATGGTCAAATTCAAAACTGGGCAAATTTATATCCAGTCATTATCCTAGAGAAGTAAATAATGAATGGATTTGGGTGAATACTAGACTGGGCAGAATCATTTCTTAATGTGTCTGGTTGTGAACACTAGACTGGGCAAAATCATTTCTTAATGTGTCTGGGTGAAGATAACACTGGGTGAAAAATTTCCTGGTATACAGAACATACCAAATATGAATGACAATTAGAAGCTGAACCATTCAGCTGAGTCGGTAGAGAAAACAAACCTCTAAAATACTGTAATCCACATCTCCTGTAGCAAACATCAGGGAAGCAATGGAGCGGTGAGTCTTGATTTTTAAAGACAGACTCAATCTCTTCTCTATCGCAAACTCTTCCTTCAGAGTCCATTTGGCAAAACTGTTCCCAGAAAAGGTCATTGGTTTGATACCTATTGTAAAACGAAAATAAATTCATAGAGGAATGGTACCTATTGTAAAACGAAAATAAACTTATAGAGGGATGATACCTATTGTAAAATGAAAATAAATTTATAGAGGGTTGATACCTTAATTTGTAAAATGAAAATAAACTTATAGAGGGATGATACCTTAATTTGTAAAATGAAAATAAACTTATAGAGGGATGATACCTATTGTAAAATGAAAATAAATCTATAGAGGAATGATACCTATTGTAAAATGAAAATAAATCTATAGAGGAATGGTACCTATTGTAAAATGAAAATAAATTCATAGAGGAATGGTAACCAGAGTAAAATGAAAATAAACTTATAGAAGGATGATACCTATTGTAAAATGAAAATACACTTATAGAGGGACGATACCTATTGTAAATCGGAAATAAATTCATATAGTACAAATGATTTAAGTCTAATCTGGCCTCCAGCGTTGGGTGTTATTTTTACACAAAAATGCTGGTGTCCTTATGATATGACATCATATATGTATGAATGTTGTGTAAATGTGCCTAATGATGTATTTCTTCAGGATAAGCCTGTGGTATAGACATACATCATGTTCTCCCACGCGCTCAATGTTACAGAAATAAAATACAGACACTGAAATGCTTTATTTCTCACCAAAATTACAAGAAAGGGCATGAAACTACAGAGTTATTAATATTATAGTATTATCATATAAAAATTGAAGTTTGAAAATAATACCTGTAGGACCTTTTCATCTATACATGTATTACTTCAGAAATCTACCCCCTCTCTTTTAGTCAAGCATCAATAACACACACACCACTTTGGTATCTAACTTATCATTTAAACCACGACCGTACTGCAATTTTGTGGTAGCTTACCATTTAAACTAGTCTTACTGCAATCTTGTGGCAGCTTACCATTTAAACCACAGTCTTACTGCAATCTTGTGGCAGTTTACCATTTAAACCACAGTCTTACTACAATCTTGTGGCAGCTTACCATTTAAACCACAGTCTTACTACAATCTTGTGGCAGCTTACCATTTAAATCAGTCTTACTACAATCTTGTGGCAGCTTACCATTTAAACCAGTCTTACTGCAATCTTGTGGCAGCTTACCATTTAAACCAGTCCTACTGCAATCTTGTGGCAGCTTACCATTTAAACCAGTCTTACTACAATCTTGTGGCAGCTTACCATTTAAACACGATGCATCAGTACACCTGTCCTCCTTTTCACAAAACTGTCCCTTCCGTCCCTCGGGACAGGTACAAACAGGGGTCTGGTATGGTTCATGTCGACACACCTGGTGGGGCGGACAGGTAACAGAGATACAGCTATCATGCACCTCGGGGCAAAACACATCTGTAAAAGAGAAGTGAAGGAATGTCATAAAAACTCGCCTGATGTGATGATTAAATGATCAGGAAGATATTTTGCTTTCAATCATGTCTGAAGTTCACTCTTTCAGAGTCTACTTGTTTAAAAGTCAATCTTTTATACACAGAAACTTAGTATAAGCTCCAGTATTCATTATTACCTTCAATGCCATTAGAACACAGACATTTGTAGGAGTAGGTGTGTTTAGCTGTGACAAAACTCTTTCCCTCCACTTTAATGGAGGCCAAGCTCTTGTTGAAATTGATGACCCCTATACACTGTCCATCTCTGCAGGACTCCTGGGGACATATGTCTCCAAACACCTTGATGACCCGGGCATTCATCTCACTCTGTATGTTGTTCATGTTCTGTCTCAGTTTCCTCTCCAACTTCTTCCTTCTGAAGAAACCTCCATTGGCAGACTTCTTCACAGCAAACAACACATCCAGATTTTTCTGATCAACGCTGCGTTTCACTCTGGTCTGGGGCGCACTACCGAGGTTACTTGATGCTTGGACATTGATGATCTGAACATCATTGGCTCGCACATTGAGAGCTCTCTTGACAGCTTTCTGGAAATTCCTTTGATGGTCTACCAGGAACCGCTCCGGTGACAGATTCTGAATTTGCATCGTCACAGAGGATTCAAGCATGGCCATAGAAATCAGAACTACATCAATCCTGATTATTCCATAAGCAATGTTCTTTTTATCGGAGACACTGACATTGACGAGGTAAGTCCCGGAGTCCAGACCAGGATAGGCAATGATTCTTCCGTCGTTAATTCCCACGTCAAACAAATGACGATTAGGAGACACCACCTGGTAGCTCAGGGTATCAAATAAATCTTTGTCCGAGGCGTCAACTGTCCCAATAACACCGCCTGGAAATCGGTCATCATAGGAACTGATGGTGATGTCTAGATTTTTCACCTCCGGGGGACTCATGCCTTCTTCTATGATGTTTATGGTGGTGAAAACATCTGAGTAGAGATTCGGTGTGCCATTGTCGAACACTCGCACTACCAGGGAGTAGGAGTCTCGGATGTCTCTGTTAAACTTTCCTGCTGTGCTGAGGATTCCTGTGGGCTCGATGCGGAACTCCTGACCTTCATTGCCACTGACAATGTCAAAGGTGAAAGGTGGGCCATTGGGGTCAAGGTCATTATCTGTCACTGTGTAATGTATGATCTTGTAACCGACGTATTGGTCCTCCTGTAATAGAAAACTTTACTGTTACCTTGATGGATTGCTCATTTAATCAAACGAGTCAAAAAGTTTTCAGTGCAAGAATTATTTATATGTGAAACATTTCAAAAATATTATGCAGCTTCCATATTTGTGATCTCTTGGTATTGAGTGCACAACTGAACTTGAGCTGACAGTTGTCAAAGAAATACATGCAAAAATATGACAAATAAAGCAAAATATTACAACATTGATGTGCTTGAAGTAAATCTGACAAAAAACACAAACACATGTAAAAACTTACACAGGATTCAGATTTGAATTTGACAGCTTGGTTGGATGTTAGTGTACCCAAAACCATCAAATTGTCATTAATGATAAGCAGGCAATCTAACACAGAACTAGGCTGTGATGTGTTCCAGTATCGCTATATAAATATATATATACACCCGTGCCCCATTACTAAACATTTAGGTAGGTCAGATCAGTATAATGCTATAGCATATCAAACCAGTGTATACCACAAAGAAAAAAAAAACAACCAAAAACTTTGTTCTAAACAGTCATGTTCTAAACAGTCATGTTTTAAACAGTCATGTTCTAAACAGTCATGTTTTAAACAGTCATGTTCTAAACAGTCATGTTCTAAACAGTCATTTCAAGATCTCTCAGGTCTCACTGTCAATTATTTTGTAGAAAATCATGTTTATTGCTTTTTACAACATCCAGTGTCCGATGGTTTTATTGCTTTTCACAACATTCACAGTGTCTGATGGTTTTCTTGCTTTTTACAACATTCACACTGTCCGATGGTGTGATCAAAGTTTAACCATTCTACTGTCTGTCCTCTTTAAGATTGTGCCAAAAGCATTTGTTGGTGCATATTGTTGATACATATCTAAAAGTGCTTTGTTCAGTGAAAATGCACGAGACTGACAAGGTTTTATCTTTCTGAAAATGCAAGTTCTATACCACTAAAATTGCATACCCTGAGTTAGAATACTGAAAACTATATATACATGTACATATACACGGAATCCAAAAAAAGAGGGGTTAATATCAAAACTGAGTTAAACACTTGTATATTAGCAAAGTAAATTCTGCAAATATGACATGCCAACTGAATCTCTCAAAACAAATTTCTAAGTTGGCAGCGAAACTTACAAGTCCAGTCGGAGGTTTCTGTTTAAACAAATTCCAAATTAGATATAATGCTGGTTTTAATGCTGACAAACAAGAGAAAATTTTTTAAATAGAATCTGTTTCCCCTCAGTCCATCTCCAAAATTTCTATAAAAAATCTGTCAACCAATCCTTAAGCCATATTAATTGAAGAAAAATGTCTTGGCATAAATTGAGATTTGTAAAGAATACTATTTATTGTACTGACCTGGACAGTGGCATTGTAGCTGGGCTCTGAAAACAGTGGTGGACAATCGTTAACATCATCAATCTCCACTGTGACGTAGGTGGTGCTACTCAGGGGAGGCAATCCCGAATCTTTGGTCTCCACTAACAACTTGTACTTATCCACCTAGATAAAACAATATGTAATAGTAACATATTGCAATAGTCATGTGTTCTGTGGAATCACAATGCAGAGTGCTAATCTCTATCAGAAGTGTCTATGAGGCTTGGACTGTCTAAAACATTGCAATGTGATTCAATCCAATCCTACTTGTCGCATGTAAACTTCTACAGAACTCACCATTTCCCTGTCAAGTGGTGTTCGGATGGAAATCTCTCCAGTGACAGGGTGTATCTCAAAACTGTGCCAGTTGTCTCCTCCAATGATTGAGAAAGTGAGCAGAGCATTCTGTCCCTCATCAAAATCATTAGCATTCACCTAAAACAAAATAATTCCCTCCTTATAACCGATACAGTAAAAACAAAATAATTCCCTCCTTATAACCGATACAGTAAAAACAAAATAATTCCCTCCTTAAAATTGACACCACTACAGCTTTACTTCTGAATACTACGTGCAGACGATTATTATCATTACAACAATACTTACCTCAAACACAGTTTTTCCAACAGGTGTATCCTCCGACAGACTCATTCTGTAGGAGGCTTGGGAGAAGAACGGCTTGTTGTCATTGATATCAGTGATGTTGATTGTGACATACGTAGAACTGCTCAAAGGAGAGTCACTCAAATCTGTTGCCATGACAGTCAGAAAGTACACAGCAGTTACTTCTCTGTCAAGGTCATTGGCTACTCTAATCACACCTACAAAATAAAGGAATTTCATTTTAAAGAAATCCTCACGTCAATTCTAAATGGAAATCATGGTAACTATTTTTTGTCTTTGCATCAAAAATATCGGTTCACACAACTTGCCTTCACTTTCATCGATGACAAATTTCTTATTGTTGTTGCCTCCTATGATGTTGTATGCCATTTTTGCATTGAGACCTATGTCTTTACTGGTGGCCAGGACTTTGATGACCTCTGTACCTACAGTGGAGTTCTCAGGAACTGCCGCTGAATACTGGGACAGAACAAATTCTGGTGGGTTGTCATTCTCGTCTTGTATTTCTATGGTCAATGTTGCAGTTGATGTCAGGCTGGGTATACCCTAATAAATAGAAAATTTAACTGTCATGATATTCTTTTTATATCTGACAACAAAACTGATTTACTAGTTTTTATCAATTCTAAATACACCAAAAATCTCACAGCGAAAATACATACTTGTATGTTGCCGTATATCACATTTATATTTTGTGATACTTTATTATTGGAGAAACATATTTTTGGCAAATGATCAGTTTGTTCTTTAGCATAATAGAATTCATGATTATCTTATTTTCATAGCTAAGATCCTCATTAACTTATGCCTAATATAACTTTCAATATCCAAAGAAATGTAACTCACTTATGCTCTAAACAAATCTGTATTATGGGCGACATCTGTTGATATGTTATTCAATTGTGAATTGAAACATCAAACTAAGAACCATATTCAGAAAGTTAATGGTGCAACATTTTGCCTAGTACTTATTACAAACCTGATCATAAGCGTAAATGTTGAGTGTGTATTGGGAGATTTTTTCTCGGTCCACAGGCGTCATCAGTTTGATAATTCCTGACTCGGGATCAATAGAGAATGTTTCGTCGTCCCCCGACATTCCATATTTAACCTGTCTGTTGATACCTGTATGTTTCAAAGTATATTTCATCAATAGTGTATTTCAGTGAAGGCACTCTGAAAATTTCCAGTGAGTATTCTTGCTTCAATGATAATCATATACTATAAATGTACTTATATTGGAGCAACCAAAATTTACACAGTGTAGTTTTATATTAGCACATTTCGGGACTTGTTGTACTTTTTGTGTATAAGTATTACATATAAATATCTACAAGGACAGGTGTACGGTGATGAGGAACAAGTGGTATTCATTCCACTTCCTTGCTCCAGTATGAAAAATTAAAAATCAGACAACGCAAATTCATTGATTATAATTTGAAACTGAGCGTTTGATACCCAGATCTGGATCTTCAGCGGTGATCCTCAGCAGCAGTGTGTTGGCTGCAGTTGACTCCAGCAGACCAAACTTCTCGGGTAGGTCTACAAACTCAGGGGCATTGTCGTTGACATCAGACAATTCTACGTAGACATCCACATCACAGGACAGTCCCCCGCCGTCCACAGCACTCACCACTACATGGTGATGGGACTGTTTCTCTCTGTCCAGTGTCGTCTTAGGTGTCAGGATACCTGCACATTGTCCAAATAATGGTCAGTGAAATTTGGACAGGCTTGACAATATTGGTACAAAGACAAATTTCAAACAGGCACGTATCCTGTAGGTCTAGTTTTCACAAAATTACTGGTAAAAACATGCAATTTACTCCATAGGTATTTTATGTTGCTTATGTATTTGCTCAGAGAGAAATATTCTCACATATAATCAGTAATACATTTCTGGTAAAAACAGAAATGGAGAATGATCAGGCCTACCTTTCTCCCTGTTGATGGTAAAGAGTGCACTCTCCTCCCCTTTGATGATGTAATGGATTTCCCCATTAGGAGTGTACATGCTGTCTGCATCCGTAGCCTTGACCTGGGTGATGATTACTGAGGTCCCTATGTCCTCTGAAAGGACGTGCTGATGTATTGGCTGAAAAGACAAATGTCATTAGATGTACTGCTAAATACCCATGAAAATTTTTCTGTCTTTTACATTAAAATCATAGGGACTTGTACCCCAACAGAACTGAGAATTTTGAAGAAAACTACCTCATCGCAGACTGGCGAGTTGTCATTAGCATCGAGAATCTCCACACTGACTTTAGCCATGGATACCAAAGCTCCGTCGGTCGCTGCCACTGTCAGGTCATAGGAAGGAACAGTCTCCCTATCTAACGGCTTAGTCACATAGATATTCCCATTCTTGTGGATTTTAAACCTGCCCATGATGTCTCCCTCAGCAATGAAATACTCCACCTCACCGTCGGAATCTGCGTCTGTCGTCGTCAGAGCCAAAAATACCGTTCCCGAGAAAGCGTCTTCGTTGACCGCTGTCTGGTATTGTTGTTGGCTGAAGATAGGCGGGTTGTCATTGCAGTCTGTCACTGTTACTGCGACAGTGGTGTTACCGACCACTTTGCTGGTGAAGCCGAACTTCTGCTCCGCCACCACAGTGAGGTTGTAGACCTCCTGAGTTTCCCTGTCTAGTTCCGATACCAAACTTATCCAGCCAGTGTATTCATTCATTTCAAACAAATGCTCATATTTGACAGTTGTCTGATGATCAAACTTGTACTGGCCAGTTGTTATAAATTTTCCATCACTAAGGAGTCTGCACTGCACTACACTGGTTCCCTTCTCCTGGTTTTCAGCCACAGATACAGCATATAAACTGGTCTCAAAACTGGGAGGATCTGATTGGAAGTTCTGCACAGTGATGGTAATATGGGAGTGTGCAACAACCTGTGGATTATCTCTCAATGCAATCTGTACTGAAAACTCATACTCGGGCAATTTCTGTACCCTCCATAAATCCAACAGAATGATTTCACCCTCACTATTAATAGCAAAAGTTTCGGGACTATTCCTTTTCTGGGTGAATCCAGAAATAATGCTGAAATCCACCAGAGACTTTGTCACTACTACCACTTTGCCGACAATGTCTCCGACTCGTTTGCTGTCTGAGATGATGAAGGTGGTTTCTGATTTGGTGAGAGGAACTTTTTCTTTATCGCTGGTGATGTAGATCTCTATGGGAACATTGCTCTTAAGCTGGGGGCTTCCATGATCCTCTGCCTCAACAAAAAACTGGAACAAATGGCCAACTGAAAATAAAAACGAAAACATTGTTCACGAAAACTCAAAACATGAAGACGGCCTGTCCCTTCACACTTTATAATGAGACACATAACTGAACAGATTTTCCATGTCATTTACCTCTGTCACTTAAATCTGCCTTCACACTCAGAGTGCCCGTATCAGGTTCCACAGTAAATAAAGTTCCTGCTATGATCAGTGAGGCATCATATATATTGTAGGTAATTCTCCCAGCCTCCCCGTGGTCAGGGTCCGTAGCCTGGACCTGTACCAGGGGTCTGCCCTTCCCAGCATTCATTGGGACTGAAACTTTGTACCCTGTGTGGAGGAACTCGGGATCATTGTCATTGACATCGGTGATGTTGATGATCACAGTTGTGTACCCCATTCGTCCACCATTGTCTGTGGCTGCTATGGTGACAGAATACGATGACTGGTCTTCTCTGTCAAACAATCTCTCAGCAAATATTTCACCTGAAAAGAAGAAAGCAAATATTTGTGCAATTCTTGAAATGTTTAATATGCAGTATATCAATCAAATTTAGTACATGTATACTGAATAGAAAGAAAGTTTAACTTCCAATTTATGAATGCCCATTTGGTCCATATCCTATACAAATCTAAATTTATTCATTATTCTGAAGAAGCAACAAATAAATTTGGGCAAATTTTTTAAACAGGATGATATCTTTCTCGAAATATTTACCAGTGTCTGCGTCAATGGTAAAGGACTGTCTCATTTCTGATGACATTACAGAGTAGGAGATCATGCCAAAATATCCGCGATCTTCATCCACAGCCTTCACCGATGTGATGGGTATCCCTCTCCCTACATTTTCCATCACTCTGGCCTGGTACAGAACCTTAGTGAAGATCGGGGAGTGAAGGTTACTATTCTCTAGAGTAATCGATACTGTCGTAAAGCTAGTAAACACTCCATCAGATACCGACACGTTGAGCGTGTATGCTGGATAAAGGATCGAGTGTCTTCTTGGGGAGATCGATATCAAGCCAGACTTGGCATGAATCTGAAAAACCTGATCACCATTTCCACCTACGATAGAGTATTCTAAGTTTCCTTGACTACATTTGTCCGGGTCTGTGGCTGTTACCTTGGCAACATGTAAGCCTGGGGTAGAATCTTTTATGATACCAGAGTATGTGGGCTGATCAAAATAAGGAGGGTTATCATTGAGGTCACTGACAATAATGTGAACCAACACACTCATGTTCAAGGCTGGCATGCCACCATCAGTTGCCACAACATTGAACAAATACTCTGGCATTTCCTCATAGTCCAGTAACCTTGCAGTATGGATAACACCTGTGGTCGGATGGATCTGGAACGTGAAGACACTTCTGGACGTTTCCAATGGAGACAGGTCATAATGGACTTGTCCATTGATTCCAGAATCCTCGTCCGTTGCGGTGACCTTGAGTACAAAGGTTCCCACGGATACAACCTCTGATAGGACCTTGGTGTATTTATAGTGCGTAAAGGAAGGACTTTTATCATTCACATCCTGTAAACACAAACATTCTACGTATTGAAAGCATATTGAGTACAAAAAGTCTTTCTCTTTCTTTCTGAAAAAGTACTCACCAAGACATTAATCTGGAGTTTTGCCTCCCCGTATGACCCAGTTAAAACATCAGTGGCTCTCACAGTCAAGTTGTACACTTTTGTTGACTCATAGTCCAAAGCCGTGGTTAGAGAAATAATGCCTGCAGGGAACAAACATATACAAGTTACTTCCCTTTCTTTATCTTACAATGAATTGATTTCTTGCATCTTATCAGTGCAAATAAACAGGAGTAATTTCTCAAATTTCAGGCCTCCCTGCTGAATCAAAAATATTTAACAACTCTGAACAAGAAACAGAAAGATAAACTTGTATAAACTTAATTCTGCTCATTATTAATCTTTCGCAATTCTTCATGAATGTGATATACAATGAAATACTGGCTGCTCACTTGTTATACTTGCAAGGAAATTCTACCTCTTTAGCAAAAGCTGCCAAAGTCTGTTATGCGCCATTATGTAAAGTCTCAACACATTACTTGGCTCATATAACAGCAAAACTTCCTGATAAACAATTTCATACATGTCTAAATTTCTAACATTTGTTTCATAATGGGATACAATTTAAATTGATATGCAACACATTACAGCGTTTGTAGCTAATGAACTTTGTAAAACACCTCCTATAGTGTGTGCATGTCTCTGTCATTCCTAGTAAACCTTATTACGGGAGTGGTATTTCAAACATTTGTGTTGAAATGCTATCAGCTCACAATAAATGGACCATGCACTTAATTTTACATGCATCCAGTATGAAAAGTATCAAATTTTCTCTACTTCATTAATTTCTCCCCATCAAATTCATCTGGACTGAAATGAAACATTTTTTATTTACAAAGTGAAAATAAAAACCCAGCATAAGGTGTGTGCATGGAATACAAACTGGAGCTTAGCCATACTAATTATAAAGTCTCTTCTGAATTTTAAATTCTGACCTATTGCATGCAGTTTGCACTACGATAATCTCATTCATGAGTCACATTTTAGTGTATTGTTTAGAAGAAATACCATAATGTAACTAAGAATGACTCATATCAAATTCTGACCTCTGTATGGCTTGTTGTCGCAGGGAGTGACAACTGACAAATACATTCATGGTAAATTACCGACAAGCCAAATCAAATTTTAGTGCACAAAGTAACAGAAAACCTGGCAATCATATCCAAGCATTGAACAGAACCAAAATCAGAAAAATAAAACGAAATGAAAATCTGCTGAAAATGGCTGCAGTGCTCATCATCTGTGAAAGTTATCATTTCCCCCAACTATTGATTTTCAAAAATGGCTGGCAATAATCTCTTGTGGGTACAAGTAGCACATGCAAGGCTTGAGAGACCAAGATGCAAAGGTTATGGGAAGGGTAATTCATTTATAACTGTCAAGCACAGAGAAAAAAATTGACCATTCAAATCCCATACTTACATGGACCCTGATGTTCCATGCCTTCAATTGAATTTTGGGTAGAAAACAGACATTACAAACAATATCTCACAAAGACACATACAGCATGTATCACAATGTTGTTATACAAACCAGATCACAATTTTGAAGTATTTAGTGAGGAGTTCTCATTTACAAGCTAGGGACAACTATTACTATGCAGATTATTTGGGAAATTTGTTCTTTGTTTTTCATACAATAACATTTTCAATCACATGACTTTATATATACATGTACATAAAATATCTATTAACGATAGACTGAGACTTTGATGATTCATGATACAGAAGCATGGCGGAATTTTGAAAATTAGCTGCTTTTAAGCTATGGCATGACAAGGATGTGTTAATGTACTGATTGACCACCACCACACACATACACCCTAACCCCAGGTCTCATAATGCTTGTCCAACAGATAATGGATTTTATGTTTTATGGCATAATTTTGTTTACCAATGTTAAAGTCCACTGTGAATTCCTTATAGGGATCACCATCTGTAATGGAGTAGATCAGCTTCTGGTTGCTGGGACTGACAGCCTTAAGGCTCCAGATCGGTGTCCCAGCAGGGACATTCTCCTTAACATCCACAGAATAGAAATACTTGTTGAAAATGGGATGACTACGGCTGATGATACGTATAGGGACTGTAACCTCGGCTGACTGCGAGGGTTGACCTAGACATGAAAACAGAGGAACACAATCAATACACCCTGCGACCTAGCGTCTGAGACTGATAGAAAATAACATGCTAAAGTGCCTCAAATCAATCCTCTCAGTAAGACAAATCACTCTCCAATTCCGAAATCCGAGAGCTTCCACTGAGAGATTCCTAATGGATGCGCGCTTACTGATGAGGTGAATTGGAGCTTTTATAGCAATAAAATTTGCCTTTATTTCCCTTTTCATCCAACAAACCAGACAGTTTTTCTATTAAGTTATTGGTTCAACACTTGTGTTTACAATACCTTTATCTGTGGCCTGCACTACTACTGACAGAGTCTGGTCCACTTCCTGATTGGATAAGGAAGTTTTCAGTCGAATGTGACCACTTCCTGCATCTATTTCAAAATTGTTTCCCACCTGATTTTTAATGGCATAGGTCACATTTCCATTTAAATCAGCATCTTTATCTACAGCCATCACCTACAAGAAATGATAAAATGTTGCTCAAACAAAGTATAGCTATTGTTATTTGTGAATGTAAAATGTTTATTAAGAGTCCACAACAACCAAGCCTCCTGATTCCTAACCTGAGTTACAACAGTCCCCTCATCTGCGTCCATAGATACCACAGCGTCATAGGGCTGGTTCACAAACAGTGGAGCATTGTCGTTTTCATCCAGGATGGTAACGTGGATCATAATGTGCAGTGGCTTCCGTTTTCCACTGAAATCCTCCACTTGGGCTATAATCTTGTACTGGTCCCTCTCCTCTCTGTCAAATGGTTTGCCTGTTGTCTGTAAAACCCCAGAGGTCCTTACAACATCAAACATGCCTTTACCATTGAGAAGTGTGAAGAGATTGGGCTGGTTTAATACACTGGCTACTTGGAGTACTGTGAGAGACTGTGGCACAGCGACATTTTCATGTATGTACAACTTGTATTCATTATGGTGTAACAAGAGACTGACATCATCAGAGGCTTGGATAACTGTTAGGACTACAGATGTACTGGTAACATATTTTCCATCTGAAGCTTGAATTGTCAGTTGATATTCATCAGACATGTTAGAATCATCCACAACATATATGGTTCCTGAATTTTTGTCAATTTTAAACTTCCCACCATTATTTCCATCTTTTATAGAGTACACAATATTTGCGTTGTCATCCAGATCTGTGTCTGTTGCTGTCAATGTGACGACCTCTACATCCGAGGCTGTGGGAAGAAGGATCTCGACCCGGAATTCTGGGAGTGAAAACACAGGTGGATTGTCATTAACATCGGTCACATTAATCACAACTTGGGCTGGTTCTAAGGCATGCAGTTGTGGCTTACCAGAATCTTTCACATGAACTAAAAATTCAAATGTTTTAAATTTCTCCCTGTCAATCGAAACTTTAGATTTAATTGCCCCAGTCTCCCTTGTAATGGTAAAGAATTCTCCCGCCTCTTCATCAACTATTTCATATACTAATTGTGCATTCTCATCAATGTCATCATCCTTAGCTGTTATAACCAATGGTTTTCCATCTGCTCCCAGAATGAGGCTGCCAGGAAGTGAATTTTCACTTATACTTCCTGTGTAGAAGGTCTCTGTGAAGTAAGGCTCATTGTCATTGGCATCTAAAACATGAATCCAGATAAATGTGGAATCAGCTTTACCCAAGGTGTTGGTGGCGAGAACAGTCAGATTGTAAAAGTCCACAGACTCATAGTCTACTGAATCTTTCAGGTACACCACTCCAGAATTCGGATTCACGGAGAAGGTCATATTATCATTTCCTGCGATTATTTCATAGTTGACTGAAGACTGACTTTCAGCTTTCACTGAAACAATAGGTTTTCCTATCGCTGAATTCTCTATCACTTCAGTTACATACTTTTTGAGTGAGAACTTGGGTGGGGCATTATTTGACATAGTGATGTGAATGTTGACTGTAGCTGTACTACTGAGTGGTCGAATGCCTTTGTCCGTGGCTTGGACAATGACACTGTAATCAGTCCGCTCACTCTTGTCCAGTTTCTTGGCCACAGAAATAATGCCTAGGGTCTCATCCAGTGCAAATGCCATGTCGATGTTTCCTGGATGTCAAATAGAAATATATCAACATTAATTTCGGAATTGATTTTTTCAAGAGATTAAGAAAAATCTCTGTGATGTGAAACCATGAAAATGAATCATTCTCTCCACCAATTAAATGGGTTTTTTTTATGAATTCAAGAATAAGTATCTTTGTGGATGCATGTAAACATTGAAGAAGAATGCTTGAAATGGCTTTCAGCTTATTCTTTTTTTCAGACAGCAGAGCCGATATCATATCTCTTTTATCAATGAAATGGAGAGGAATGAGAGCAATTTTTCATTACTTAATGAATGGATTGACAGCAAAAATGATAAAATGCGCATGCATAAAAGATTGAACAAATCAAAGCATATCAAAATAGAGACGTCTGACAAGCAATTTCCCTGTTATCTACATGAATATACATGGGTCACTATGCTTTTATGTTCTTTACAACCGGCATGAAATAAATGTCTACTGCTTTACAGTTGGAAAGGCCAATAAACAAGACATTTAATTTATGAATCAACACACATCTATCAAAATTTTGAATTTACTACATTAATAAATCAAAAAATCACATTTAAGACCTTGTGCTAAGAAATTCAAGCCAGAAATAGAGTATTTTTCACTCTAGTTGGTTAAAATTATTACAATCCATAAAATTGTGATTAATTTTCTTGCTCATGCAATACATGCATATCATAGGTTACCCTAAAATTAACCAGAAAATTAAAATTAATACAAAACAATTTATGGCATCTGTAGTGGTAAACACATAATATATATAAATTACATATGCCAGGCATCAATTATAAAGAAAATATGCAATGCCCTCTTTCATTTCAAAGCTTCCCATTGTTATAACACATGTAGGGATTTTGTTTGGGAATTAGCAATCTGATTAAGATCTTTGTTTCCTGTTATAATCTCCTGTACATATTTCTAAAGTCTGATGTTCATACTAAATGAATGATATTCTTAATTAATGTTTCTCTGTTACAATTAATGGTGTGTGTGACAATGAAACCCAGAAAACAAAGATTTCAGTCAGATTTTTCTTTCTTTTTTCAAAAAATAGGACATCGGGTTCTTTAGGAAAGATAAAACATTCAGCATGGACAAAATAAAACACAAATACATCATGTGCACTGATACTTTACCAACATCTGTGAAGAGACAGGGACAAGTAAAAAATACAATGTACTAAAGTTCAAAGACAGCAACAATACAGTGCAAGTATTTCTACAAAACGACTCAGTGTTAGAATTAAGTGCAGATCAAAACTACTCCATGAAATTTACGAGATGAAATTCATTGCCGTAAACTGACATCTTCTTAAAAATCTCCAGAATAGGTGACCCTTATAGACTGACACTGTATAAAGCCAGTCATGATGAATTGTGAAACAGCTAAATATAGATGAAGAATGTTAAGTTATGCACACAATGTTAATGAATACCCAAGGATACTTATTAAAGATGCGTAAAATTTTACAATGACCAAACACAGCAACATGACAAAACATTTACGAGGAAGTACCATCCTGGTCACATAGATAAAATACTGCACAAGTGTCAATATGCTAACGATCACAACTCATTAACCATCGCATCCATAGACGTAATTAACAGGTGACCGTGTTAAATACTAATTGTGTTTAATGACTGCCGAGTTAGTGTTACTACCCACATATAACATTAAAACAGACGAGGATATACAGTCTGTGAATCGTGATGATGAGATTGCTGAACTGAATTAGTCGTTTTTACCCGAGACGATGGAGTAAGCTATCTCAGCATTCTGCCCCTTGTCTTGGTCAATGGCCGTCAGTTGTGCTACAAAAGTCCCGATGGCTGATGTCTCAAACACATTGGTCTCCATGACATCAGAAATGAATTGTGGGGGGTGGTCATTCTCGTCCAGCACCCTGATGGTCACCCTGGTAAAGTTCTTGTTGTTGGGGAATCCCTGGTCTCGGACCATAACAGTTAATACGTGTTTGGTCATCACTTCTCTATCAAGAGCTTGTTTCACACTGATCACACCTGGAAGAAACGAATCCTAATTAGTCTAAAACTTTTAATTAACCTCAAACCAGTGTTTGTTTCCATGATTTGGTTTTAACAGGCTATTAAATATTGCCATTCATGCAGTGCACAGTTATATGGAAACTGGATGGGGTCAGCACAGAAACCACACCAATTAACTTTTACGCTTCAACACAAAGCTAAAAACAACCAGGTCCTACTCTCTGTTTCATTCATAAACCTGCAAAATCTGGCAATATGTTCTACTGTTTCATTCATTCATAAAAAACAATGACCCCCATCTTTTGTTTTAATGTGCAAGGGTGCAACATGGCATTTTCCAGATGGTTAACAGAAAAACATTAAAGGCCTCCTCAACTATTAAACTGTTATTTCAAACAGAAATTTTTGTACCAGTTTCACTGTCAATTTCAAATAATTGCAGGCTGATTGCGTTTGCTGCTCCTGAAAGCTTGTAGAAGAGTCGACTGTGTAGATCTTTGTCTGTAGCCGAGATGGTAAGGACACTGGTTCCCATGGAAACAGACTCCGATATGTCCTTTTTGTATACAGCTTCCGTGAATTCTGGCGTGTTGTCATTAATGTCTAACACCGTTACGTAGATCTGTATAACATATAAGACAGTATAACACATTGAATTTTAATACTTGTGAAACAATATTCGATATTTTTCATTTATAAACATTATACAATAAATAAAACAGTTCATAGAGACTAGTAGCAGTTATCCAAGGTACCTCTGTCATAAAGGTAACATTTTGTTTCTTATCAACAAAACAGTTTGCAGTTAGTTAGACCAATTTGTGAATAGACGTTCTTTTTTATGTCTAATGATTTCCAGATGCTAAGAAAATCCATTTATCTAAATTTAATCCATTCTCTGCATTATTAAGCATTAATCAAGAAAAATTTGTGTACTGCTGAGAATAATGGAGGCGGATACACTGAGCTTTTCAAGGCTTACGTCTTAGCTTAATTAACAAAGTATGAACTCAGCCCACCAAATAGGAAACTCTCTTCCACCACCAGGAGAATGGGGTCCATCACTATTTACAGTCATGGTTATGTCAGTTAAAATGCATGCTTTACGTTTTACTTTCACATTATTTATGTGGTGTTGAATCATAAAATATGGTTTAATTGTTTAACAACACTTTTATGTCCCATTTGTATTAAATTCTAAAATTATAGCACATTCTCCTTTGAAAATTGACTTCTATGAGCTCCTTGTTGAATGTGTCTGTGTTCCAGTATAATGGATATCTTATTCAACAACCCTGTATCAATTTGTTCAAACAACCCTGCATTAAAGGACATACAATAAATCTGAGATTCTCACTTTTTCCTTCAACAAGAACCCCATAGAGTGAGAAATGAAGGCTCTGAGCATACACCTGTAAATTACACCAAGAGGTTGAAAAACACAATCTCTATCACTTCTCTCATTGATGAGTTGTGAAAACACTTGGAAGTCTATGGATGCTCTTCAATTCATTGTGAGCAAGCACTTCAGATTATCAGAGTTCATATTCCATAAAGTACAGTGTACACAGTCCAAGACTATTCTCAGATTTCTATATCTCATCATTACCTGGGTTTTTTTGGTAAATGTTATTATTTTTAGTGAACGGCAAATACAGGAGGATTATCCCAGATAAACATCTAATAAACTGATAAATCCGGGTTTCCTACAGGCAAAAATTTCTCCTTTTCTCTGATGTACTTTTTAAAAAAATCCAATCTGCGTAGGAGCTATGCGATTAGACGGTCTTTTTCCATTTATCAACTGTTTCTTTTTAATTTTTATTCAAGGTGATTAGAGGGGGAGACATTTGAGATATGTCGAGCAATTGAACATCTAAATTAAGTGCAATTTTTGCAGCTCATGAAAAATTAGAAAATAATGAGTTTGGTTTCATGCCAGGATGAAAATATACCAATGATTTCGCGTAAAAAAAAAAAAAGAGCATTGCAGAACATTTGCTTATAGTAAAATACAGCATCAGAAATATTTACATTATATAAGGTTAATCTGCTCCCTAAAGCCACTTGATTTATTTGAGCCATCCATTAAAAATGAGGAACTAATTGGCAATTCAAAGTTTCTCTATGCTTCTTGTCGGTTAGATTTGTAAACAGAGTGATAACATAGTCAGCTTGTTTTTCTGTTGTCTCTCACTAACGGAATAAATTTGGCAGCTTCATTTCCAGTGATTCTATCTTTAAATGCATGAAAGAGCAAATCTTTTTCACTTCAAGGTGTGGGTTGTAAATAGGAGAACTTGTGCAGATTTTAAACATCACGATAGATCAATTTAAAGGGCTTTCATCACACTGATTCTCCGAAGAACTGTGCAACTTTGAAGCATTTTGACTTCTAACTGCGGTTAAATGCTCTCACATCAACTATATGAAGATCTTACTTCAAAATGCTTGATAAAGTCTTCTTGCCTACTTAGAATGCAATTTTCCTCAAAATGCCTGATAAAACTTCCTGTATGATAATGAGGACTGATTGTAATCTTTTCATCAGTGTTAAAATTAACCAATATTGCCTCAATTATCAAACTTGGTATAATTTGGCACCTACAGTTAGATATCTATTGCAAATATTAAACATTTATTTACACTTCACACTTCTGAAATATCACTATCAAATAATCATGGTTAATCTAAGCTTACATTGTAAATATAAGAATGAAATAGGTAAAGCTTTGGTAATTAAGGTGATAATCAGACACTTAATCCCTAAAATGTGGAGGGCTTAAAACAGGATGAAAGGGTATTTAACATCAACAATGGCCACTGTCAAGTTTTTCTTCTTTTATTTGGATTCTCTTTTGCAGTGAGGAAGATGAATGAGAGTTATAAATTGTTATAACCTTGACAGCAGTTTGATGGATGCCATCAGTTGCCATGACAGTCAGATTGTAATGGTCCCTTTTTTCACGGTCTAGTAACTTTGTTGTCACTATACTTCCAAACTCAGGATTAATACCAAACTGGTTTTCAGGATCACCATCTACAAAGAAAAAAATTCATATAATTATCCATGTTAATATAAGCAATAAGGTAATACATCTCATCTGGGGAATTTTTTCTTTCATATGTGTATGACAAAAATGCTAACAAAGCACAATGGAGGGCTATGAGTGACAGGTCACACTCTGTATTTTGTCTAAGCGCAACCTCAGCACCAGGTGGGGGCTCGTGAATGGCTGGGGAAAGCCATGATCTGTTGTGGATATAAACCTGACATTTATCAGTATGTTACGTCATAACTGACATACTCAATACAACAATAGTTGACTTTTACGGAAGACACTAAACCTGCACATCATATTCACCTAACATGTAAAGTCATAATCGTAACATGGGAAAACCATTAATATTTGTAGGGACCGCAATTCTAGGTCTTTGATATGACACCCGATGACCTGGTCTTGGTTTATTATAATAGCCCATCTGCTAATCACTGACATTGGACAAAGCTAGTGCTCGTGAAGCATAAAAACCTTTCTGTACCTGTCAAAGAGTAAGAGAGTTTGTTCCGGTCAATGTCCTCAGCTTGGTACACGTCCAGCACCTCCCCGACCTTGCTGTTCTCCATAACCTGAACCTCGTAGTAAGGGATGGGAAATTTGGGAGGGTTCAGTGAGGAGGCCGGGACAGGGAGCACCTCCAGCCTCACTCTGGCTGTGGCTTTCTTCTTCTGTTTGCCATTGTCAAAAGCCTGGACCTACAGATTGAAAATGAAAATATTCTAATCCTTCTATCTTGTATGGTGACTGAAGGAAAACAAAGTGACACAAAACACAGTATTAGTCAACAGTAAAACAGTAATAAAGTGTCTGGGACTGACAATTTTGCTTCCAGTTAAGGGTTATTTCTGCTAATTATCCACTCCCTGTGCTTCAGTGGGGTCACAAGTTTTAAATAATTTTGCTAAAACATCATCGAAATTTTGGGAAAAATGCCTCTCCAATTTTTTTAAAAGAAATAAAGTCTTAATTGTTTGTATTATGTGGGTATTTAAGCAATGGAGGCAAAGGGGTAATTTGTATATTAAATCGACTTTTGTTATCTTTCTAGCAATGAGGACAAAAATTCACATTTTGTTACAAAGTGTGGATTCATTACATCAAGGCATGTTTATTATAACAGGATTTTGCTGTACAAAATAAAAAAAAACAACTTTTCCTATATATACCTTTAAATTATAGCTTCCCACTCTCAGTGCACCCTTCGCAAAAATCATCCCCGTGTCTCTCTCTATACCAAATATCTGTTTCTTGCCCTTGATTTTGTAAGTGATCTGGGCATTAGGTCCTTTGTCATCATCCTTGGCAGTCACCTTCAGTAATGATGTCTTTCCACTGTCTTCTGTAATTGCCATCAATCTGGTTCTGTAGACTTTCTCCAAGAACTCTGGCTTGTTGTCATTTTGGTCGAGGATTTCAATGACCACATGGGCAGTGGAAGACAAGGCAGGATATCCAGAATCGCTCACCACAACCTGTAGGGAAAACAACTGTTATAGAAGTTCTGTGTCCATTTTCAATTGTTTATCAATATACTGTAGGATCTTAATTTTATTATCTTGTAATTTAAGTAGAAATAAAATTACTTCCTTTCCTTTGTATATGGCAGAAATACATGTACAAACTCTTGATTAATAGATCACTTGCAAATTCATGTTCTTGCAAATTTGATGTCTTCAAGTCATATTGCAATATTAAGTACCCGCATAGGAATCAATAGTAGTTTATGAATACATGTATATACATAATCTTTTTTATAAAAAGGAACACTGTTTTATTACAATGTCCACAGATTTGGCCCCAGAGCAATAAAACTGAGAGGAACTCCATTTTCATGTCAGTCCAGCTTTTTATAAGGATATAGATAAAGTGAAATCTGAGAATGAGATCAAAATTTGTCTTGACAATCTAACTCTTCAAGAGTTTGAATGCCACAAACAATTCTGTTGAAAGTTGTTTATTTGTCACTTGAGGATTCCAGAAAACACAGAAAGTTCCCTCTCATGACGAGGATGGCACTCTCCTAAGATTCATTCATCAACTCATTAAGGTAAAGACAAAATTACTGTCAATTTAAAGCCTTTTGATTATTCACCGAACTCTGAATTCACCAACTTTTATAGGTCTGTGTGTTCAGTGTTATTCATAAAAGAAATTCTACGCAGGAAAAAAATTTTGATTCCAAGAGAAACCTACAGTGCAGCTAGTCCTAAATGAAAGTGAGTTTGACAGGCTCGACCTAAAACACTTCACCATAAATCATTACAAAATAAAGAGTTCCGACAAAGTTGCATAATTTCATGTCAATTTCCTCTTTCCAAAAAGATAATTACCCTCAAAATACCCGATAATTGATCCCCATGAAACCTTGCACTTCCGTTTCATTAACGAGAGGAGGCTCATTTCATTGCTTTGTGTCGGTTCAAGATTTTCATTATTAAAGATATACCCACACTTCCAAGATGTCAAAAACATAATTAAACCTATTCTTCTGATGTCAACAAATTTTATCTTTTAAAGAATGCGACAGGTGATTCAAAAGTGAAAATTGAACATTAAAAAAAGCTAGTCTTTGACAAAGGAATTCCATCATCATATTCATCATTTGACATATAGCTGACTGACTATTTTGAAAACAAACACAACTGACAGAGACAAAGTCATAATTTTATTTTATTGCTATGCTTGTGAACTTTCAGAAAAAGGTCACCAGTATTATATCATTTCATCTAATTTCCCCTCTTATTTGGAGAGGCGGTCTTGGCAGACGACTGGCGTTGTCGTCACATAGGGATCTAACTGGAGACATGATCTGACACCCACAAGTATACTTTGAGCTATAATAAGATTTAATATATACGTAAACAGTCTGTGCAAGGGCCCCCCATCAAAGCTGACTGCCTCTAAAACGAAAAACTGGAATGTCTATTTTGTTAAATACCACAAAAATAAACTCTGCAGACAGGGGTGGGCATTTTTTTTTTATACATCATGGTTGACATGAATTTAAACTTATCCACAGATTAAAAAAAATCTCATCTAAATTTATTTGAATTTTTCTCTTCAGTTGACCATTAACATCCATCATTCAGTGAACTTTGATAGCAACACTTCATCTCAATACCTTGTCACTTTTTAACATGAATTATAGGAAATAAAATCAAATGGACTGTACAATCATTATAAAACTCTTAAAAAGTCCAGCTTCCATGGCTCACCCAACACCCAAAGTGTAGGACACTGCAATGCCCCCTGTGGCTTTGTGTAGCAGTGGCCCTAGTTTCCATCCATGGTCTATAAAGCAGATGGTGTTGGGAGATGTTAATGAAACCTGTATTTTCTTTTATCCGTCTCCTTGTCCCCATTTATGTTAAAGTTGTGAGAGGTCATGTGAAGAATTTCACCCATTAAGATTTATTCAAGAGATCTGTGTTTGCCAGTCAGTGCTTTTAATGAAACATGCAGCCCGCTGACTTCAGTATATCCTTTCAAAATCTCCTGCATCTCTACTTCACTGACCATTAAAGTACATCTAACAAGGAACAAAACTCCATCAAACCCACCTGTTGTTGGCATCAGCAGGAGAAGTGATGAAGGCATCAATATTATCATCTTGTATTTCATACAAATAAACTTCCCTTACACACACAGATGGAGTTGAGATAGGAGCAGAACTATTTAATCTATACTTAGATTGATGTTACATAAAATTCAAATAAACCTCATGAACCAGTAATTCTAACCCTTGAGTGATGTACCAAAGAAAACATGACCTATGACAAAATAGGACTCGATAATAAACAACCCTAATTTTCTGTAGACATGCTGTTTCCCCAGCCTGAATTTTTAAACATCAAAAACACCTGGAAATGCACAAAATTGACTTTTTAAAAAAAAAATTAAATTTGCAATTGAAGTATCAACATATTTCTGTAAGTCATCAAGACTGCTTTATTCTAATTTAAAAAGGTATTTAAAGATGCATTACAGAATGACAACAAAAACATTTGAGAACCTATGTAAAAATACATTCCTCCATACAAGTCAGTACCACAATCCATTATGTATATCGATTCAGTTCATTAAGAATAAGGTCCATACCTTGACATATATTTCAAAACTTGATGGACTGATAATTGATTTCAAAATGGGCGATATTTCAATATGAGCAATTTCAATTTAAGACCAAGGTGAAAGTTGCAGACATTGACATGACAGAGACACAAGAAGAGAAAGATCTAAAACACCATGCCGCCCTATCACTGATCTCACAGGCATCAGGATGTTCCATGTGAAAGGGCTTTTAGAAATCTACTCCTTTTTTGCAAATACTAACCCTCTGTATACAATTCTAGATATTTTAAGAATTCAGCCACACCAATTGTGCCAAACAATTGAAAGAATATTTTCAGTAATATATTTTATCTATCAAAAGCAAGAATACCACAGATACCACTGATACGTCATTAACAATCAGATGAAGCATAAAGAAACTGCCAATTCTTTCAACACCCTGGAGATTTTTTTGCCGCATAATATACATATGCCAAACTCTCTTGGTTTACAAGAACTGATCACTTCCATGGACCCCGAGGTCACCGAGTGACCCTAAGCTACTGCCTCTCATTCTAGGTTACTTGGGGGACAATCTTGGCCATTACTCAGGCTTAGGTCACACAGAATAACCACAGAGAATCTCTCTATTGGATGAAAGGCAGCACACATTCATCTAATATACTCTCCCTGCTGAAGACACTTGAGCTGGAAATTGAAATCCAAGTGCCACCTTTACAGTCTTCATAATGCCGATGGGGGAATATAGAGGAAGTGCTTACACTTTAATCAAGATTATTAATATAGTGTTTCTTCATCAAATCACTTCCATTTGACAGTGATGAAACAGATTATCCCTGAACCGTAACCCCCAAAATGTTCTGTATGTGCTATTCTCAGTCATAACTAAAGTCTAGTCATTCCAATATTGAAAGGAAATGGACCCATTTTTTCTATTTCAATGGTAATATAAACTGAACTTTGTTTAATTGTTTTGCCTTGGCTTTCTTCAAATGACTCCTCAATTTCAATACATATCTATTACTTTCTCAGATCTCCCCTATTTCCTAAGGAAGTTTTATTTAATTATTTCACTATCTTAATTAATTCACCTGACAGAACTTATGAATTTAGTGAATGAAAATAATCAAAGTATACGCAAACAAGCTTAAATTTCACACCCACTCCATTCATCCAACTTATGTAAGATGCAAAAATATTAGTCATACAAATGGCAAATAAGCCTCTAAAACGCAGAGAATGAATAACAAAAATAATTTACATGCATAATTTTATTACAAAGTCACCAGAAAAATATGTTTATAAAACAATTTAATTATACCATTTTACCGTGCTGCATTCCAATATTTTAGAGAGCAAGCTGTTTTATAATCACCCAAATTGCTCACTTTGATTTTTTTTCTGTATCATTTAGTTGCAATTCAGAAACAATGAAAAATTCAAAATTCTCTGACACGTCTATACTTCACTCTATAATGTTCATTACAATGCACAAGGAAACCACTTTATTTATCTCAGAATCTAACATTTCAAATAAACATTTTTGAATTCAATCTTTCAGCTATGATGAAAAGTTAACCTTGCCAAACAAATAACTCCTGGAGTTTTTTTTTTCTTTCTTCCACAAAATCTGTAAATATGATTCCTACACACGACGCCACGGTGGGGGTTTAAACCAAGACTTCTCGTTCATTGAACAATCCCTCTTGATCCACACAACCCCGATTTCAAAGGAAACGGAACATTATTTGTGGAAGCTTTTAATGCTGAACGAAACAAGATATTGTTTTTGATCAACAGGCTAGGAGACTTTTTTGTTGATATATTTTAAACGGTAAGACCAACAGTTGGAATTAAAAACCTTTATTAAAGCTCTTCCTTTTTCAAATAACATTCACCTGAATGTACAAATACCACAGATTTGATATGATGTAGAAAAAATATTTAAAAGATTTTCAAATGTGGCCATTAGGACCCCATCACAATTGTTCATAATGTCCATTTAAAGGAAACATGTACATGTATCCCCTAAGGAGATCTGAACAAAACATTAGTCTATAGGCAGGCTTTCAATATGGTGATGTGAATGTGTGTATTATTGTTGTTTTTTTTTCATCTATTGACTCTGTATAACGAAGTGTTAGGAAGAGATCTCGCCATACATCATGCCCTCAATAGTACCATTAAATCGAACCTGTTTGCTCAGCTCATCAGCAGAACAGTAGGGGTGTCTACAGCAGAGGTGTGATTGTGGACCAATTATAAGCTAATCAGCCGCATGATGCCAACACCCAAGATACATTCTGATAGAGAGAGCAATACTGGGACAGGCAGCCCTCCTCTTTCCCCAGAGTGTGTAATGATTCTTTTGTTCTCTGGTGTGCACCACATAACAGAGACTCTGATAGCATTCAGAATAAAGGCTGCTTAAAGTAAATGTCTGTTGGAGAAAGGCAATAATAAGGGTATATATCTCTATGCAACTGTTGTGTGCAATTATCCAACACGTTGGCACGGCTCGATCCATTTCCACTCCTCTGTGTAGGCTACCCCTGCCAGATTGCTTTGTGAATGTTTGCTGTTTTACAAACATTTCTGAGATGGTTCCCTTTTCAATTTGTAATAGCACTTCCAGAAATCACATCAAGCATTTGACAATGGCAATGGAAAACTCAAGTCTACTCTTCTTTTTAAACAAAATACCTTCATGATTTAAAATGGGATGGATTATAGAACTCAAGACTCCCACTAAGAAACCAAATTTTGAAAAACAATGATCCATCCATATTGGTATTAAAGCAATAGAACATGTTTCTCTCATTGACTTTGCCTTTATATATTTTGCATACCACCAAATCACAAACATTAATAATCACCACATTGTACATGCAGAACCCATCTCTTGCCCAATTTCACCCCATGGTTCCTTTCCTTAGTTAATGCAAATCTGCAAGCTGTTGTAATTAGATTTACTTAAAATCAAAGAGGCTGCATGTCTGGATAATTATAGAGAACATCCACCTCTCTATTAAGCCAACAATAGTGGGTCTGATCTCAGGTATATATTCTAAAATGTGGGGGCGCTTTCTGCATCAGAGGAGCATCATTCTCTTTGTAATTCTCCTGACCTTGTCAAATTTAAACAACTACAAAAACAGAATCGTGACAAGACCCAAGCACAAGGTCAAACAAATTTGACATTCCAAATCTTGCTTTTGTTCCTAACCATACCCCAATGGCTATCAGAGCATTAATTACCTAACTCATTGTCATAGTTTAATCGATTTCATACAGATAAAGAAAAAGTTTTGAAAATGACCAAATCAGATTTTCTGCTCTATCTCCTTCCCTGGGTCAGCTGTAAATGTCTTCCACACATCATAAATGGCAAGCAAGCACTCAAGGAAATTAAATGAAATATCCCCAATTAGTCTTCTCAATATTTATTCCTTTCAGACTGTCAAATTGCTTGAGGGAGTCTTTACTCTCTTTTAAAATCCTTGTAAATCTTGACAAATTTAATCTCAATCTAAACATGACTTAACATTATTTAAAATCCGAACAAGAGGAGTTTTATAAGGTGAAGGGTAGTGTCCATCCATAAGCCTTCAGACTATTTATAAACCCTTCTGACCTAAATTTTACACAGAATGGGTCCATTTGCATGTCTAAAATATATCTATCATTTTGACATATCAAATAAGCCCTTATCAGCTATTTCTCAAGAAAAGTGTGAGTTTTAAACAGGGCAAAAGTTGAACACCATTTAAGGTATTTTGTTCACAATGGTTTCTTTGTGTCCTGGTACCCCCCAGTAATTATGCCACTCATGATAATATCAGTGGGAAATGTAATTTTTAATACCAATGCATATTATCAATTCATGACTTTCATAATGTCCCCGGACAAAACTTTTTTTTTCTCTTGAGTATGTTTCAATGTGCAATTTTGTATGCTTCCAACGCCTGTGTCCCTCTTACGAAGAATGAATTCTCCAAGATTGAAATCGATATAGTCTTCATCAATATTATCCATTTTATTCTCCTCTGTGGAGTACACTAAATTGATGTATTGTCCAATTTCTTGCATACCAAATTAAACATCTAAATACCCTCTATTTTGCTAATGATAAAAACAGGTGCTTAACTTGTTTTTTTTTTTTTTTAATTTATTACAAATTCACATCTGAAAGAAAAGACTACTTGAAAATCAAATTATCAGAACCATGATAAAATGTCTGCCTTTAATAGTGTCCCCCCAAGAGAAGTCTGAATAATTGATTTACACTTGCATCAATAGCATACGGCTTCAAAGTCACTTATCAAAAGCAAACAATCCATGCAGAGATACATGGAAGTTCTGATTGACTTGTTTGAAATTGAAAGAAAACGCGGGTCCGAAAGTGTCCAAAGGCATGCACATACAGTCCCACACTGAATGACACTGCTCTTTTGGATAGGTTAACAAACATTCATTTTATACGCGACCTTTTGTACCGGTTTCCAGCATTTGATCTTTCTTTAAGTCAACTTAAAGGTGTCCCCACAAACACCTGGGACAATAAGTAAAGAAAATAAGTTTTATTTTTTTTAAACGCAGACATACTTTTAACCCAAGCAGTCTCTGCATGACTTCATTATGTTCAAATAGTTATTTTATTGGGCACAATAATTGATTGATCTTTCATTCTTTTAATCACAAACAATTTATGGAAATGCTCATAAAAAATGAACAATTTACTTTATATTAATGTTCATTCAAACCCCTATGCTTGGTTTGTTGCTTTGATTACAACTTTGAAGTTTGGCATCTTTAATGTAATAGAAGTTTAATGATTCATTAAGAAATTCTTTTCTTTGAATGATTTGAGCTAAGCTGTCATGTGACTTTGGTGTCTCTGCCCTTGTGTTCTGTATGCACTGACAGCATCAGAAGAACTGGGTTCCTCTTGACAGAGCCTGCTGTGAAGCATACACCAAGGATTGTTATAAATTACCTGTAGAATGTGTGCACCTGAGATTGTTATAAATTACCTGTAGAATGTGTGCACCTGAGATTGTTATGAATTACCTGTAGAATGTGTGCACCTGAGATTGTTTTGAATTACCTGTAGAATGTGTGCACCTGAGATTGTTGTAAATTACCTGTAGAATGTGTGCACCTGAGATTGTTATGAATTACCTGTAGAATGTGTGCACCTGAGATTGTTTTGAATTACCTGTAGAATGTGTTTCTCTTGTCTTTCTCTGTCCAGCCTTTTCCTGGTAGTTGTGATCACTCCTTAAAAAAAAAGAAATAATTTAAAAATTTTAAAATATTCAGTATTTATGTCAAATTAGAGCAATGAGCAACACCACTACACTGTGTGTACACAGTGTTCAATTGTAGAAATAAGTGATACATTACAAAAAGCACAAAGTAATATGAATTCAGTATTTAAAAAAAGTACATGTATAATATAAAACAGGATCACAGTGATAAGTTTCACCATGTAGTCAACAGAGAATATGCTACAGGAAAAAAAACTTTCTTCAGTCATATTAGATTTCCTGGTTTGTGAATATAAAACACATTTTTTCACAACTTTCAAAAAAGTCATGAACTTGGAATATGTATGAAAATCATGCAACAGATAGTAAAGAGACAAGAAAGGTGTGAATTTCAGTTTTATTACGTAGACAAAAGATATTGGAGCAGGTTCTTACAGCAGGAATGAATGACCCCTACACAGTTGCTATCCAACTCCTCCCCACTCCAACCTTGAAGTGGGACAAACAAAGAGCCCTATCCTGTTCACCTTTGCTCTCAGTAAGTGGATATGCCACTCTGAAAGTGAGCTCCTGGGCCCCGGAGACTCTACTAGATGGTGGGTATACACTTCATACACCACCCCTAGAAATAAATCATCCAGCGTCGATGAATAGCATTCACAGTTAAACTTAATACTTGCTGATAACAATCTGGTGGGGATAATTAATCATGTGAGTTACTATCAAATAAAACCTGGTAGATCACTACAGCTGTCAGACCAACCAACCACTTAACAAATCTAATTATGGTTGTCATAAGATTTCTTTAGATTTCTATCAAACGTTATACATGCAACAATTGTGATCATCTAACAATGGAGTTTATCCATTTTCTGAATCCACAGGTGTGCTTTATGAAAATTTATCAGGTCTATCTCGATATTGTTGTTCATAATGCACTAAAACAGATACTGAACATTGCTCAGGGCTGCTCAGCAGTAATACACGATCTCTCTAGGATAGATTCTACCGTTAATTTACTTTCCTAACCCAAGGGTACAGTAAACAGGACAAAGCACCTGGCGTTGTCAGGGGAGCGAATCAGCTAGTGACAGGTTCTCAGATTGGACTTCCATTGTGTTTTTATGGCACATGTGCATGTGTCAGGCTGGCTCTCTTCTGATGGAGAGATCAATTTGAAGTACAGCTTTTGATTTACTTATCCTGGTGATGAATTTTTACCTCTGACCTATCTGGTCCCTGAAAATCGGTCTAAAGCTATCGTGCAACACCCCACAATTCAAGTCAGACAACGAAAACATGATAAATGATTCAGACTTGCAATTTAGTTTGCTTTATATAACATGGCACACATTTCTATGTCTTTTTAAAGTTCCCTCAATTTAACCCCGATTCCAAAGATTAAAAAGAGATGACAAAAATATTGTATGCGATTGAAAAGCTTTGTGGCTTATGAAGTAATATGGGATTTTTATGCCATGCTTGATGACAGGGGGTAAGGAACACAAAGCTAGCTCTGGCTTAGCATGTCTGTCACATGAAGCTTTTATTCAGCCTTAGATAATTTCTTGTCTGCCATTCCAAGACTTTAATTACGTAAACAAAAATGTAAATAAAATACTTCAAAAATCAAAAAATCATGTTTGTATTTTGAAGTCTTTTAAAATCCATAATGTTTGCTGAAAGAAATGAACATCAATATGCTGATTCATAGCTTAGTGCAAGAAAATCATAATACCACCGCCTCTTAGTATTTTTATTACAAAATTATACTTGTTACATATTCTCCAGGCACCATCATCATTTATTCCGCCAATGGTGAAATCATAACTCTTTATAGTGTATTACAGAAGGTAAACACATTTAGAGAATGCATCAAAGGCTCTCGTTCTCAGCAGCAAAGAAAGTAAACACACAAAAAAGCATACAAATAGTAGAAATTGAAAGTAAACAGACTCCAAGATCAGAAAAGGGACGGGACTCTCTTACTGAATAGAACTTGGTCACAGAAAATAAACTGACATATGGATGAGTGGCCACAAATAAAATTTCTCAATGCAGCTCAATCCTTCGAGCTTCCTACAAGAACAGATGGTTAAGACTGGTCCCACTCCAATGTTGACAAAATATTTTCAGAAAGGTGTATCAGAACTTATTTGTGCTCTGTCAATGGCATCAAGCTTCATCAGTGGAGTAAAAAATTGAACAGATGAACATGAACAGACTAAATCTTAACACAAGATCATTTTCTGGGTGGGCAGAACTATACAATGCTTCATTATTTTAGTGCAAACAGTTAACACATGTCATAGTTCTCCAAACAAAACGCAGTCTGTGTCAGTCAGAGGCTTGACAAGCTGAATGGTAATCCTTGATATGGGGGGGCTGACTATGGATAATGTACTCCGACGAATTGTGAAAAATGATAACATTTACAAGAATTGATAAAGATTCGATAAATTCAAATTTGATATCTGTAAGGCACAAAGTCATTCATGCTGCTGTCTATTTCATACTTTGGTACCCCGATGTGGTTAAATTGTTTTGTCCTTGTAAGAAATCTGACTCCTTGGCCAGACAGTAGTCAAAGTACCAGAATAATAGCTGCTAGGCAAATAGACAAGCCGATTTAATCCTGTACACAGCAAAGTGTACCTGCATTCACATGTATGCATAATCAATGAGATGCAACGAAGACCTTATGAAATTTTCCCCATGAACAATTTCTTGGGAATGCAATGGTCATATAATACATCAGCTTATAAAATCTGCATGCAACAGTTTACTTGCTTCATTGATAAAGAGGTGACTTAAGTACTTGAAACCATGCCCCTAACGTAATTAAGACTGATTTTTTATTTTTACTTTGCTGCCAAAAAATTAATATCGAAATTATCTATGCTATTGTCTTTACCTCAAATTAACACAACATTCTACTGCAACAAAAATATTTCCCATTTTCACCGCTTTAATTAAGAACTTCAAACAGGATATTCTCTTTAAAAACTTCCCAAACATAATTAAAAAATGTCTGTAATTCATTCCCAGATCCATGTTTTAACACCTTCATCATTATGTTTTGTTATTAAGTTTAAAGCGTTTGATCTATGGAGGTTTTTAATGTGCAGTAAAGCAGATACAAAACACCATGTGGTCTGATAAAAAGTAGCAATATTGTATACAGAATGCCTGCTTTAAGATATGGGTGTCCATTTAAAATACATCCACTTCTTTATGTAAGAGAGCAACAACGACTTTAGCACCCCCCACCCGCAGGAAGATCCGAACATGTGACAAATTGTTCCGTTTTGTTTGATTTACTTGGGCACCCCATTAAACACAAGCCAGCTGATACCACTTCATTTTTTGTTCTCTCTCGCTCAACTGACCCCTGTTAAGTAAATCTGCTGCTACAAAAACTGCCATCATATATCTTTAGCTTAGGGCACAACATTTTATGAACTTGTTCTTAGATATCTCTGAATGGATACAAAAAAAACCTCCCTCAGTGGGAGTTACACATTCACATCTTACAGAAATACCTATGTCGTTCTAGCCATCAATGAAAATAAAAAGAAAGTTAAAGATTAATCCCCGATCCATTCAAACACTTAATTTTCAAGCTATGCTTTGAAGTCAATGCATGGTCATGTCTCTAAAGTGTAAACAGACTAAAGTAAAAAGGGGGCAAGATTTCGTTACCTGTGATTCCATTAATCCTAAAGAACGATGAAGGAGCTGTCTCCGCTATGCTGTAACTCAGTTCCTGCTGCGATGTGATGTCATCATCGTAACCCTGAACCTGTCCGACCACTGTGCCCTCTGCCGCATTTTCTGTGACATTCATGAAGTATATTGGCTGCTGCATCTGTGGGATATTGTCGTTGACGTCCGTGATTTTGATGTAGACTTCGTGGCGTGTGTGGAGGGGGACAAGGCCTCGGTCTGTGGCATATATTGTGAGCCAATAGTGGGAGGTGCTCTCACAGTCCAACACCCGACTGGTTCGAATGATGCCTACAACATAGATATTACACAATCAAGAAAAATTGTGGAATAATCACCCTTTAGAATGTAGAAAGTCATGTAAATCTGGTATAAAATGCATAGTATACTAAACGCAAACTATTTTTTCTTTCAACATTCCAGAATTAATATATACTTTTGTTTTGTATCACAGGCGAGATATGGGCATTTTGTTTAGGCAATTCGTCCCCTTGCCTTTAGGACAACAATGCAAGGGTAGGGAAACGAGATTGATTTCGCTCCCAGAGTTCCTCACCCTCATATTCCCATTACTTTCCTGGCAAGTTCCTATTTCCTTACATTGTCACCCTAGCATGCATATAATTAACTTCTACCTGCAAGGGAGCAAGAATATACGGATACAAAAATGAAAGAAAGGCCTTAGAGAGCAAACATGCCACTGGAATCTTGTTCCCTCAATCATCCTCATGTTCTTACTCCTTCATACTTTTATGCTAAAATTGAGTGTTAGAGGAAGCAGTACTAATTCAGAACACTATCGAACATTCAACCTCACTGGGAGTTCTTAGGGAAGTTTTTCAAAAGAACAACTGTTAAAAACTGTATCTAAGATTGTCCACTTTCTCATTGATTTTTATGCTTATCAAAACCGAGATAAAGCATCAATTAACAGCACAATCGCCACGATTCTTTCTTTTTTTCAGAAGCTAAAATCCATTCTTCCCCCTACAGAAAGCAATCACCATGGATTCCAATATAAATTACAAGACCATTGTCATATTGATCAAGAAGCAAAGGAATTGCCAACAGATGGCTCAAAGGTTCACACTACATTGATAAAAAATTCAGACCTTACTCTGAGGATGTGAATCTACAAAGAGCTAGTTATTAGAAAGTTCCATATCCGGAAAGGTTCCATTTATGCCCCCTGCTGTGTCGGAGAAACTCAAGTGAACAGACTGCATATCATAATATTGTAAATATGGATAGGGCAATTAATATATTTTTAATGAACAGTACTTTCTTCTTAACAAACCTTTATTTCATTTGATTATGGTCCCCAGAAAAAATGACCCAAATTAAAAAAATTACAGCCATTTCTCTCCTTCTTTAAAATATTAAACTTGCCCCCCCCCCCTCCCTCATCTGTAACTGACTCTAATTGTAATTTGTAGTGTATACCTACACTATACCATTATTTCAAGTGTGTGATTTGCTCCTTGAATATTCCTTTCACTTTCTGTCCCAAATTAAAATATATTTCTAATCTATAGACCAAAACTGACGGGACATAAATGGGAGACCAACAACATCCTACCTTTAACCTCAAATTGAGAGACAAATGGATGGGGTGGGAGTGGGGGGTGGGGTGTGTGCACTTTATGTGGACAGCAGCACTTACTACAGACAAATATGATTATTCCTTGTAAATCAGGAAACCTATTTATCAGGACTCCAATCATGGTAAAGGATATAGAGTTGTAATTTACAGTTTACTAATCATGTGAAGGGAATCTCCTATTCTATAACATTAACGCTTTAATTTTCCTATCTATCCATTTGTAGAACCCTACATATCTCAATCACCTACATGTTGTCTATATACACCTTGACCTAAATGTAGCTGGCCATTAGACAAGTTTTCAGTTTTCTTTCATGCTTTTTTTTTCTCTATAGAAACTGGTCATCAGACAAATTTTAAATATTTTCTTTCATGGTCCCCCCCCCCCCCCCCCCCTTGTATTTCTTAAATGTCACTAAACCTTGTCTTATTTCCTGATGATAATGTCATAAAGGTAAATTATATATCAGTAGTTTAGAGATGATCAAACACATCAAATTACACAGCAAACTGTATAGTTCACAGACAGTGAATAACAAAGTAACTAGCTCATATTTCTTACAAGGTGTCATAAAAAATATATGACAAATTACAAAGTCTACATCTAATTTATTTCTCGATCATGCAATTGTAGCATGCATGTGCTTTCACTTGAAACGTATATTACAATCCTAGTAGATATGTTATAAATAATTTCCTTGGTATCTTAGACAGCACAACTTCACAGACATGACAAATTGCTTTATATATCACAATCATTAACCTACCAAAAACCCTGGGAAAATACTTTAGCTAGAAATAATACCTAATTGACTTGCGGATTCAAAGCTGCACTGATGACCTTTATACCCATTGTTTTAGATGACATTTCGACTAACATTCGACTAGTACTCAGTGCCAAATATCGGTGTAACAAGCTAGCTGGTCTACAATTGCACATGTATTGTTGTCATATTCTGTACGTGGCATGACTCCGGATTTATCTTCAAAGGACAAACAACTTTATGATGCCTATCTCCAAAAAAGTACATGCACTATTAATTAGGAAAAAATAACATCAAAGCAGCCAGCTTGGTGACACTATGGTGCAGCGCGTGCACATCTAAGGAAATATTAGACTACTTCCAGTACATCTGATACAAAGAATTTGTCCCACTCATTATTTGAGACATTGTCTGAATAATAAAAGTGCATTGGAATATATTTACAACACATTTCTAAAGTTATTTGTCTCGTAAATTTTGAATAACAACTCCTTTTATTCATTTGTGGATTAACTTTTTTTTGTAAACTCTTATTCAGTAAAAAGTCCCCATCTTCTGGGGCGAAGACCCTGCTGTTTTTAAACATATGCTGAAGTTTACTGGGCACACAGACCAAGAATGCCTGGCATGTTATCTGTTTCAAATGACCATAAAACAATCCAACCTGTTTATTTTCAGTAACACTCCAGCAGAGTGGTCCAAATTTCCATTTCATTTCTGTACTTTATAACCCTTGAATGGCTTTGGTTCATGTGCAGTGGAAGGAATTTGAATCAACTCATGTGTTGCCTTGCTATCTTGTAAATGGATTGATATTTATAAATATTCAATTACTCTGCACTTTTGATGTCCCTGTACATACTCTAAAAATCCATTTGATGCTTTCCTTTCGTGGACAACCAAAGTTATAACACATTAAAGTTGAATAAAAGTCCATACTCTACGGTGTAAATATTTATTGCCAACAAAGAAAAATATTTTGAAGGCTAAACTACACAGACAAAGAGTTAAAAGCTATAGAGGGATTATGAAAGCCAATAATTAAAAATTTACACTGTAAGAAATGTTTAGAGGAAAATTAGAGAAACACACTCTGCATTTGTTTTGACAACAAATTTCCATTTCAGAAATTGAAAATTTTGATATAGGACTTGTTGACTGGTAAAACAAATATTTTCAATGCCTGAACCACAAGCTGATTATTTACTTATTTTTCAGTGTCAGAATGTTTAGTCAGAGTAAACCTGCTCCTTTCACTGGATAAGTAACCCCCAATCAAGCAAAGTACCTGCTGAAATGCTGACTGATCCCGCCATTATTATAATTGCTACACCTAGGAATCCGATGGAAAGATTAATTTCTTCCTGGACAGGTAATAAGATTAGGGGCCTCAAGCTGCACCAATGACCATTAGGACATATCATTGCTAAATCAGAGGCCTTGCTATTTATTAATATGTTCATTTCATTCATTAATTAATATGATACTTAGACAATGTATCTGTACAATTTGATGTTGAATGATCTAACAGAGAAATACTGACAGCAGATTGATGTCAGCTGCTCAAACACTATCATTGATCATGTCAATTACAAGCTTATACTAATTGTAATGTCATCATGCTACTTAGGCTGTGAAACAGAATTGTCAGAAGTCTTTCCAACCCTGACATTTGTCATTCAGTGACCCTGACCTACTACTTAAGACACTTCCAAAACTGTTTAGGGCAATAAGCTATACCGTACATCAACCGTACATCAAGACAGGACTCGGCTGTGACAACCAAACCTCCCCTAAGACACGACCTTTAGCTTGGCTTCAGAAAACCACAAAGGTGTAAATAGAGTTCATATTACAGGTAAAAAATTGACATGTCTCCGGCTATCCAACCACTAGTGATGGGATAAGTAGATACAACAGTGAATGACTGATAGGCCTGTACTGTGCATACATTCAAAAGCTTGTAAAAATACAACTGAAATAGGCTGAAAATGCTCTTTTGCCAATTGTTATTTTTGACAAACTGCGAGGTTTCTTAACAACAGGTGTAAATGTTATACGATGTGATAACCCAACCTGTGCCGAAATGACTGTACCCGAGAAATACAATCCACGATGGTGGCGATAAGTGGCCATGACATATGACAAATTATCAATATCTCTTCTACAGCGCAGGGTGATCTAGACATTTTGATAAGAACACAATTACTGTGATTTTCGGAATGACTCAAAAGAAATTTTGTGCATCGTGACTTTCCATGTTTTCTTTCATTACTTATCCTGTTTATGAGTATCATAAAATTACATGTAATTACACCATGCACCAGCAGATAAACCGATAACACCTTGATCAATAAACCTGCAGTTTTCATTTCTTTGAGAAAGCATATAATTCAAAATTGCTATAATATCAATTTCAAATTACTATGAAAATAGCTACTAAATACTTTTTTATAAGAGAAAATTTAGAAGAATTAAATGCTCACATGAACTCATCTATAAATTTATTTCAGATTATGAATTGACCGTGAGTGGCCCTTTAGTGTTATGGTTTTCAGCTTTGTAATTAGTTTCATGCAGTACATGAATATGGAGCATTCCTTGGGACAATATTTTCACATTCCAGGTTTTAATGTGATCAATAGGAATAAATAGAGTGTCAAGAGTGTTTCAGACTTGTAAGAAATTAAGACCTTTTGGTACAAAATCTGTCCACTGGCAATTTTCATAACAAAAGATGACAAATTTGAAGTGTTTAATTGTTCAATGAAGTGCGAAATATTAGAACATTAGAAGTGTGAAATATTAGTTTAATAACCTTTTGCCATTTACCTCCAGCACTCCAAAACATTGTGTCTTCGTAAATAGTTCAGAAAGCTACTTTACAATAGTGTTGCTGCCTTAAAGATTATTAAACGTCTATGAGATCTATAACCTATTAAAATAAACCGTAAAATATATTCTGACCTAAAGCTGTATATTTTAATAGAAGACTTTGTATCAATGTTCATGGAAAAACAGTAAATCTGCTTTACCCTCTTATTTCACAAATGTGTTACTTAAAAGATATGACTGTATTAAGAAATTTAACATTTGAATTTCATCAAGTGGCTATTCAATTTAATATTTTAAATTCAAACCTAAAAATGTATTCTTTTAAATGACTGTCAAGACTCATTTGGACATTACAAGGCAATTATTACAATTGATGTAGAAGGGGCTGACAAGATTTTAAAATAATTTACCAGGTAAAAGCACCTGCAGATCTTTTCCACCTTGAGGGTAGTTTATATCATCTAATGCAATCAACCAGATGTTTTATTGGAACAAATTTTTGTATGCTATAAAGCCCCCAACTTTGAATGGTAAGTGTTACGATAACAACTCTAATATCATGCTCGAGTTTGCTGGGGATCATCTCAATTTTCTGCATACTGCCAAATGATGTAGAAAGTGTTTGTTGAAAAAATCCTGTGAAAAATGATCAATGTTATGCAACAATAGAAGTACTGTCTTACATAAATTACTGCTCTTTACATTCTGCATTATGTCTCCAAGAATCTTGTTTATGGATTTTGCAACAGGTGCACCTAGGCATGAAGATTCATGTTAGTCTTTGAAGAACATATTTTGTGCTAATATAATTGCATCCCTCTTTGATTAAATCCCTACTAGTGACACAAGCTATTCATCTTGTAGAGGAAGGTGTAATTATTTCTCAACAAAACCATACCTCACAGTCTCAATAACTTTATAGTCATGCATATCAGCCTTTAATGCAGTCTTAAGCTTTTGATTTGTAAAGAACATGCTAATGAGTGCTGACTTTTTGTCAAACAAGCACTGTCTGTCACACTGACAGGTATTGAAGGACACAATTCTTACCTTCATTGTCAATGCTAAAGAATCCCAAACCGCTGCCCTCTCTGATGGAGTAGGTCAAGGGGGTTGCCATGGAGACGATCCAGGGATCTACATCCGGGTCACGGGCTGTGACTGTCATCACTTGTGTACCAATAGGAACGTTCTCCTTCACAATGCCGTATCCCACAAAGTCGTCAAACTCAGGTGCTTCATAGTTCTCATTAACATCTACAACTTCAATATTAATGAAGCAAGCAGATACCATGGAGGGATTACCTCCATCTTCAGCATGGGCACTGATGTTATACACTTGCTTGGTTTCATAGTCAAGAGATTTGATTAAGCGGATGACCCCTGTATCCCCATCAATCTCAAACATGTCCTCGACACCGTAGATGAGTTTGTAAGTGAGCCTTCCATTTTCTCCTTCATCTCTATCCTCTGCCTTGATGGTGGTGACCACAGTTCCCACCGGAATGTCCTCTTGGATTTTGATGTCATAACTGTCTGGGACAAACTTGGGAATGTTATCATTGTCATCTAATAGAATCACTTTCACAGTAGATGTGGAGGACAGAGGTTTCTTGCCGAGATCCGTGGCTTTTACGTGCAGATGATACACACCTTGTATTTCTCTATCCAGAGGCTTTTTCACAGATATTATTCCACTTTTTGAATCAACACAAAACTTATCCTCATCTCCAGCCAGTGAGTAGACTACTTCTCCATTGTTTCCGATATCCAGATCTGTAGCTATCACCTGGATGACTGTGGCATTCACGAGCAGGCTTTCATACACAGACACCTCATAGTTGTCCTTCTCAAACTTTGGTGCATTGTCATTCTCGTCTTTCAAATTAATAGTGATGACAGTAATATCAGACTTTCTTTTCGCTGGGTCGGCCATGTCGGAAATTTGTATTTCAAGGTCATATTTTGGAATATTTTCTCTGTCCAGTTTGGAAACGACCATCAGCTCACCTGAAGATGGATGGACTTGAAACTGATCAAGTGAATCACCATCAAGAATAGCAAACTGCACCAAGCCATTAAAGCCTTTGTCTTCGTCTGTGGTCCCTATTTTTAAAATGCTAGTGCCTACAGCTGTACTTTCCGAGATTTCTAATGTTTTAGACAGTGTTGAATTGAATTTGGGTGTGTAACCATTGGGTGTTTCTAGGGCTCCTAATTTGGGGTCAGATGATGGGCCTTCATCATTGTTGTGACTAGATACCTGCAATATTTTCAGAAATCTCTCTGATGCATCTGTGGATTGGCATTGTACATTTGCATCTTTGTTTGATAATTGTATATTTTTCTTATTGTTCACCAAAGTCAAGTTAACAAAAATTGGATCGGAGTCAAATTTTCCATCGCTGACAACAATAAGAATTTGCCGTTGGTCTTGATTGTGAAGTTCCACACTACAGTTCAAAATTAACTTCCCAGTGCTTGAATCAACTTCAAAGCAGCCATCTTCATTTCCAGACTTGATAGAGTACGTGAGATCACTATAATCAAAATCAATAGCTGGGGTGGTTACAATGTCCGTCCCTATAGGGGCTTCACGGGAAAGGTACCCCGAGCAATTCACTTTCTCAAATAGTGGACTGTTGTCATTGACATTGTGCAAATGAAAATAAAGCAGGGTTTCTGATTCTCGGCTGAATGGACTGCCCCAGTCTGTTGCTCGGACAACAGCTCTGTAGTCTCTTTTCATAGTCTCATAGTCAAGGCTTTGTGCGAGTTTGATGTCACCAGTAAAATGATCAATTTCAAATGGCAATGCATCTTGGTTGGTGATAGAAAAGCTGACTCTTGCATTCATGCCCTGATCAGCATCTTCAGCGACCACTTTGTAGATTATGGTACCCTCAGGGGTATTTTCATCAAAGACAATATTAGTCTCATTTACTTTGAAAACTGGTGCATTATCGTTTGTGTCTAGGATGGATATAGTGACAGTTGCAGATGCTTTATTGAGAGTACCTACTGATTTGGGATTGTAGGCATTGATGACTAGTTCAACAGAAGAATCAGTTTCTGCATCTAAGAGTGAGGCCGTTCTAATTAAGCCGGTTTCTTTCTTGATTTTGAATAGATTTTTGTCATTTCCGGATAAGATTTCGTACATGAGCTGAGATGTCGCCCCCATTTGATTTGTAACACTGGGCTTTACATAGTACACGGAGGTCTCCACTGGCACATCCTCTGGAACTGAGCTCTCATAGTGGTCAGAGACAAATATAGCACCATAATCATTTAGGTCATCTACATGAACATGAATTTTTTCATGAGTCACTTTAGGGGGATTTCCTGAATCAGAGGCTTGAATGGTTATATAAAAATTATTAAAAATGGAACTCTGTCGCTGTGAGTTTGTGTATAGTAGATGATATTCACCTATAGTGTCCTTGGATGGAAGCACTTTAAAAAGACCACTTGGATCATTGTAGATTGAAACATCCTTAATTTCGCCATTTTTCCCAGCGTCATCATCACTAACAGTTAACACAGCATATACAACTCCCGAATTCCCTGTATTTTTAATTTTACGGAAACTTTTCACACTTATTTCTGGTGCTTGAAAGTTCGCTTGTGTGACATATATTGTTATTTTCGCATTTCTTTGCATTACAGCACTGTACACTGATTTAGGCCCTCGATCCTGGGCAGTCACTGTAAGATGGTGTATTCGTTTCTCAAAAAAATTTAGTGGTCGAGTTACGGTTATAGCTCCCGAGGATGGATGTACAGCAAAAAATTTAGTTTTTGTCAACAGGCTATAGTAGACTTCTGCATTGACCCCCTCATCACCGTCCGACGCAGACACAGACAGAATCGTGGAATGTAAGCCAGTGTCCTCAGACACAGTCACGTTATAATTCTCCCTGTCAAACAATGGACTGAGATCATTCTTATCCTGCACGCGAATTATCACATTAGTGTACGCCGTTAACACATCCTTCTGTGTTACCTGTCCAACAGCTTTCACTTTTAAATAATACTTACTAATCAACTCACGATTTAGACTCCCATAACTACTAGTGTGAGTGCGAATTCGTAAAAACACAAAATCTCCAACTCTCTTATGCTCCACTTTGAAAATGTCTGATCGATCACCATCGACAATTTTGTAATTCACATCTACTTTGGGGTCTGTAATGTAAATACCCATCTTCTGTGAGGCCGTGATGTAGCTCCGGCTGGGTGCCCGCTCCGGAATGGTGGCATTGTACAGCTGCGAGGTGAAATGAAACTGGTCTTGTGACATTACTTCCCCCTGTATCCATGGTATATGGAAGACCAATGCAATCAACCACAACTGGAGCCATTTTCTGCTGTCCCACCAGGCTTGGGCAAAACTACCCATACTGTTCACTCTTCACATCTCTGTAAAAAAAAAACCCAGAACAAATTCAAGTTAAACTGCTTACTTGGTGAAAAGATTAAACGTCATTCTGAAATTTAGATCATGAAGATTGACAGTTTTTACAACTGAACACAATCCATTTAAGGGCTTTAAAAAAACAAATTATCAATCAACACAGCTACCCCACGGAGTGTCTAATTGTGGCATTTGAGGAGCAAGTCCATATCATTACATAGGACTTGGAGATCTTACACAACAATGCTGTAAATGATTAGTTTTTGTGCCTCTCTCCTGAGGCTAAATTGTAATTAAATTCAGGACAAGGTGACTTGTCAATCACTAGGCAGGATATGTTAATCGAAAAACCCTGTACATCTTTTTTTTCTTTCAAGACGACTTACAAACAATATACAACTATATCCAATGATCATACTGAGAATTAATTTCAACAGAAAATGACAAGTATACACTGCACAGGGATATTTTAATATGCATGTTCAAATATACATTCAACTGGTGGACAAATGTCACACTTTACGAAATCAATAATTACGAACTCGAGTTCAAAATAAAAATGTGATTTCCAAATTCAAAATTATTACTCGCCGTCAATTTAATATCAAGGATCCAAAGCATTTGAAAGCTCTTGTAAGCTTCTAAGTGTTTCAATCTTTTAAATCAGATTAAATCATATTTTCCATAAACTAGATCATAACAACAAAAGAAGATAAACAGTTGAGAAAGGCCGAGCTGATTTGTTAGTGCCCATTATCAAATGACGGCACATTATCCTCTGCATTGTATTATCTCAAACTGCAGGTAGTGGGCCAAAACTAATATGTACCTAACTCCCTTGAGACTCATTCATCGAATTGATATCGTTTTATCAGATGGACTTGACTTAATACTCATTCATAAAGACTGTGAATCAAATATAGTGTCATTATTTATATTAAACACACCTGCAGTCAAACCATATTTAGAATGCCTGAAATCAACACAACATGAATTAAGTAATGGTAGTCATATTTCACCATGAAGCATAATTCACACAGTTTCAAAAACTGGTAAAACATTGTCTAAAAACTAATATGGTGTACCTTTTAAGGTAAATTCACATGTAAATCCATTGAGAAAAAGTGAATTGTCATTAATCTCCACTTTAGCACCTCATAAAACCCAATCAATCACTAGATTTTCAGATCACCTGTTCCCTGACAGAGCTCACACTCCAATACTCTACCAAGCTCTTATCAGATGTGTTTTCAATTTTCCCAGGTGAAATGGCCACATCTTGAAAAGCGAAAAACGAAAGACTTGTTCCCTTGCAAAATGCTCTGAGCCGTGATAAAAAAAGACAAATTAATTTACATAACAGACCGTTGGTTTCCTGGGCTTTATTGAATCGGTGTCAGACCAAAACAACAAAATGTAATGCACTACCTAACCCCTAAACACACCTGTAAATTACCTTTATCAACAGCACACAGTATATCCTGCTTGTGTGCACTTCGTCAATGAATGAAAAGAGTACCGCCAACAATTTAAACAATATGGCTCCTATATCCTTTTAAAAATTGAATTCAGAATCTATTATCTTTCTAAAAACCTAGTTAACTGGTTTATTAATGTTTACATACATTATAGGTACATTAAATATACAGATTAGAAAATGATAATTCAATATGCAAGTACAGTTATAAATTTCTTCTTGTATGAAGAGACACAGTGCAAGTACATTAAATTTTTGATGAAAAGAGTCCAATGACCTTATTCTGCAATTTGAAATTTGAAATGCGAAGAGATGGTCTAATTAAACGTTTCTGCCTCACTTCATTTTCAAATTTTATACTCTATAATTTGCATAGGGTCCCGATTTTAAATCAGGTGAATTTTTTATTACCTGTGGCAATACACAGGACACAAAATCAACTTTTTTGTACCTGGCACAAGGTAAAGTATTAATTTACTGCTGTACATCATGACCACCCACTAAGCCTTTGCAAATCTCGGTCATTTTTCTTTGGGCTTCCACTTTAACCTTTCATCAATGATTTTTATTTGCCAAACCAGATGAAAATCATAGGATCTGATATAAACAAAGAAACCTGAACTAATAAACTGTTGATTGTAAAAACGAAGAAAAGAATTGATTGAAAACATGGCAGCTAAAATTCGTAATCAAATACACATTCAAGCACATACCTATAAACATAATTCTTTTCTAAAGAATCATATTAACTTATTAAACAACATAAAATACAATATCACGTGCGAACAGCCAGACTTTCATCAATACACACTAGACTCCTCCCTCACAGAATTGTCTATATTTATGGACAGCTAAAGGTCTTACTTTTATTTTCTTATCAAACATAACACACCCATGATCAACTTGTAAAATGATGTTAACCAGAATTTGCACATACTTGCAATGGAAGTCCCAGAAATAAACGAAACATAAAGACCTGACAATGAGATGGGTCGTACACAGCTGGCCGAACCCTAATCCCATTGACAAATTGGGACTTTAATGGCTGTGGTTTACCCACGTCACCTTGCAGTCTTTGTATCATGTCAAACCTTGTCTGCCCCGTGTCTATAGTCTGCTAATAGGAACTCCTCTTAACACTTCAAAAATACATCCAAACTGAAGTGAAAAGTCAACAATAATATACTTGCAAATAATCGATGTGAATTGAATCAGACAGTTACATAAATGTTGGGTGCTACTCAAATTCAATAAATTTCATACATTTATAAAACACAATTTATGCAATATATGAGGTGGGGGGGATTATGTAGTCTCTGTCTATCAAAATCATTTCAGTATGCAGTAAGATCTTCGCTAGCCACAGGTTAAATTTCTATTTGAGAGGAGAGAAGTGTTCAGAAACCTAGTAGGCTAGCGAAGATGTGCCATAAGATGCATATTTTCTATAACTGAAAATGACAAACCAAATGCCCATTTCATATAACCAGATTTTCATATTTTTGAGACCAGTTGATTGACAGCTATGTTGTATAGAGCAAGCATTATGTACTAGTAATTTACTATCTGTCCTATCCAAAAGTCAATATACTTTAATTTAACTTGTCCAAATAATGGCGATATATTCTGTCTACATTGCGTATGTACACAGGTGTGCAGATAAACATGTCTCCTATGTGGTAACACAATGTGAAACACGACACATACAGTCTGTCTGGCATTCAAAGGCTGCAATTAGCTGATTACGACACGTTCAACATAATCGACATGTAAAACATAATCATGTTAATTTGCAGGTTATGTGCATGTACTTTGATCACCTAGAATACAGAATTTTGGTAGAAAATACATTCAGCTATAGCACATTTTAATATAAGTGGGTTTTTTCTTCTTCATTTAAACAATATTTTTTCAATGAATTGATGGGATTGGAAAGCAAAACAGACTTAGCCAATATATACGAGACCTCTCCCTTTTTACGTAACGCTGATAGTGCTAAAAAATTGCACAATAGAGCAGGTACTGGCCGAAAAGACACTAGGAACTACAAATATTTATTGAATTCCTTTATCAATACAAGAAAATAATCCCAAACATGTAAAAATAAACATCAGTAAAGTCTGGTTGATAAGTAGGTAAATCACAAATATTTTAACTAGGATTCCCTCACAGAACAACATCTGAGAGAAGCCTTTGTACCATCAGCAACCTGTAATATCATTAACACAACAAGCAATGCTGATGCATTCAGGTAAAACTTCCACAAAACAAATCGCCTTCCTCTGATAAGAACTTTTGACCCCCACAATCAGGAGAGATATAGACAACACAAATTAGGTCTGAATTGCCTGTACAAAAGATGACATTTGTTAGACCTATCAAAATAAAACACAGTCATTGTACTTATCACAACAAACCAACACCTTTGCATAAAACCTTACAAAAATACTGAAATAATACTTGTTTGTGGAGGTGAAATGACTTCACTATCAGACAACCCCTTACAACAAAGGAGTAAAACTTGATATGGGCAGAGAGCGGGCGATGTAGGCACTCTAAACATGACTTACAAAGCTGTCGCAAAAAAAAAAAAAGATGGCAAACTCTGATAGTATTTATGTCATGTGTGGTGGTTTATGAGTGAGGAAGTGTGGTAGTTTGCTGTGGTTCACTGACCACTGATGTGATGTCGACAGGAGGAGACAGTGCGACTGCCCAGCATTGTCACAACAATTCATCAACTCCAACCCCAAAATCTACAAAAACACAGCCCTTTGAAGAAAGCAAACAATTTGGAGTGCACATGTAACCCTGCAATATTGATAATGTACAAAATCTTTTGTGTATTATACACAGATCCACACTGCGTGACACAATCAAGACTGACAGAACTCGAGATGATCAATTGCTCTGGTCTTTTCTTGATCTTCACTCTTGCAGAAGACTTCAGAGTTATGTTAAAATCGTAAAAAAAAATATCTGCAGACTTCAATGCAGAAGGAAGACTTTCAGATGATCTGCAAAATCAATAGACCCGGGGATGAATCACTACACAGGCTGTATCCTTATGGCTGTTGTCTCCGAACTTCTTGTACTAACCTTTATAAAATTCAGATAGATCACCCATCATAAATCTATTCCTTTCTTTCATGGATAAAGACAGTTTAAATATTTATCTGGATGACAGAGCACATGTAAAAACATGAAAATGTATATCCTAATCTATCTACATGATCTATAATCATATACCAATAAAAAACAAGATATGTCATGAAAAAAAACCTGGACTGTTCACAGCAGGAGTTTTTCCAAGTACTCTCTCTGGTTACTCTCTTTGATGGAAGTTATAAATTCTCTTTCGTTCAGAAATAAGAGGAGTTTTATCAAATAATCAGATAAATCAAAAGAATTTTATGTTGTGTATTTCATGACTATTTGTCGACACCTGCCTTTCTCTCTCCCTATCCCATTTTCTAACTTGAGTCCCCTGGCTAGAGTAAAATGGTTGCAGAGTATTTGTTCTGGACCAGTAATTGCTCAACACTTGGCCAAGTATAATAAGCACCTTCAGCACGATAGAGTGACTGATAAAGATAGAAGTAGCCCAGTGTTTTGTCCAGGGTCTACTCAGAACATCAAACAGATCATAATCACATCCTCCCTCCTAGTCTCACTAACAAGGTGTGGAGTTTTACACGACTAAAATGACTTATACCTGTGTCCCAAAAAACTCTTGGGCGTCAACGAAACACATGACCAAGACTCTATATATTCTGAATGTTAACTACATGACCAAGACTCTATATATTCTGAATGTTAACTACATGACCAAGACTCTATATATTCTGAATGTTAACTACATGACCAAGACTCTATATATTCTGAATGTTAATCTACATCATCTGGTGACTTGGTACTGAGCAAAAAAAATCATATTTGGCTGAGCGACACAGGGGGTTATAACCATGCCGTGATAAAAACATGCTTTGGTAGCAAAATCGAGTCATCAGACCTGTAAGGACTTCCGCCTGTGATTTATGTGATTAGAAAACTGTGCAGACTTACCTGGCTCATGCCAGTTCTAAATCACCAGCTCAACTCAAAGACCCCACTGAACGGCAGGAATCACAAAGAAAGTACGAGTAAAAAAAGACTTAAATCCCTCAAGATTTAAAATATGATTAATCCATGCTTCATGTTTACCATATCCCTCAGTCTGGGCCAATAACCTTTCCTGAATGAATCAAGAAATAATATCCTTTATTTTCAAAGTCTTTTCATCCCAATTTTGCAGAATAAATAGTTTATCTTTATACACAAAAGGTGTGTATTTTCACGTATATGTCCTGTCTGCGGTGCTCAGTATCACTTAACAACATTTGTCAAGATTTTAAAATCAAATACATTAATAAGAAAGTGAATCTTAAAGTCCAACAAACCACTATTCAAACAAATGAATCACCCAAAACTAAACGACTGTGCATTATATCATATCCGATGACAAATAACAAGAATCCGTATCAAGATTTGTTGCTTAATCCATTTAATCTATTAATTAATGCACTGGGACTTAATTACCAACTTTTAAGAATATAATGTTGTTTTTTCATTATAATGAACAGCAATTATAAAACTCATTTTCAAACAAAATTATGAAATTGTGGGCAATTTATGAAAATATTGACAAAATAATTTTGTACATCATCAATTAGATACATATTCAAAAGACAACTACTTTATTATCTCTAACTGATTAACAACTGATACAAAAGCGTGTTCTCTAATCAAAATAAAATTCACTTTCACAGTTCTGATTGACCAGTATTAGTACCATACCGTACACCAGAGTGAACTGCACATAAAATGCAAAAATTTTCTAAAAGCGGTATATGCAATGTTTAATCATTGATTTTTTCCATTCCAAAATATCTTTACCAGCTGCTAAGTAAAACATCTTTCGCTTTTTTTTAACACTGTCAAACGTGTCACAGAGTCTGCTTTGACAAACATTACTAGGCTACAAAAATTGTATATGGATCCAGTAATATTGCGACAACAACAAAAAAATCCTTGAATATAGAAACCGTACAAACCTTTATTAGGATTCTCAATTTTCCTTTTTTAATCTCAAGAATAACATCATACTGTGCACATTTTTTGCCGACTTTCTTCTTTCCAGTATCGTCAAATGTTTGAGGTCGGCCATGCTACACTCGAAGTTGATTGAATGGGCGGAGTAATTGTGTGCATATTCAAATAGTTCGTATTTACATATTTATTTTTCATTCATAATACAAACCAAAAGTTACAAAAACTCATAGTGAATTTCTAAGATGATTTAATCGACTGATTTGATTTTTTAGAAAATAGTGTATGACAATTCGATGAATATAAAAAAAAAAAATGTTTATGGCGTATGAATAATTTTCGCTCCGCCCATTTCAGGTGAAAATACACGCAAAGGTAAAGGTCGATGGCGACACGGTGACATGGAGTGGGATTGTTTATAATATAACCTAATGATTTTCTTTATATAAAATTAGAGTCGTTGCAATCACTAGTATATTATAATAATGAATATAAAGGGACAGAATTTTGGAAAACACGTGATCTGATGCATGATGTGAATATTCACATGAGCTTAAGAATTCATACGCCACTTGATCAAACTTTCTCCAGCTGCATGTACTAGCTATTTGGTCTAGAGTCACTGTAAAATATAAGGAAAGCTTCGTGATGCTAATGAACAATGTTCGTGGAGCCTATTGAAGGCATGGAAAAGACTTCGGGTGTAACTTCTTTTGACTGTAAGCATCGGTGGTTCAGTGGTAGAATGCTCGCCTGCCACGCGGGCGGCCCGGGTTCGATTCCCGGCCGATGCACTATTTTTTCTTCTTCTTAAAACAGGTATCCTTCTTCAATATTTCTTGTTTCGATGCTGCTTTACGTCCCCTTTGATAAATTTTCACTGATATTGGGAAATGAAGGACCACAGAGTTTGGTATGCATAATGAAAGGTGAAGATAACGTACACCGATCAAAGTAAAACTTATACTGTATCAATTTTGATGCACCAGGTGCGCAGATGCTCAACTGAAATGTTTGAAATCCGAAATAACAATCAATTTGCTAGAGCTATTTTAGGGAAAAACAGAGTGCAAAATGTGGAGTCAAATTCGTCTAAGGATACGGATAAATCCTATAAGCGATACAAAATAGATGGTTGGGCAAACACAGACCCCTGGACACACCAGAGGTGAGATCAGGTGCGGCCTAGGAGTAAGCATCCCCTGTCAACCGGTCACACCCGCAGTGAGCCCTATATCTTGATCAGGTAAACGGAGTTATCCGTAGCCAAAATCAGTGTGCCACGAACGGTCTACACAGCACACAGCATTTGACCCAATGATAGGTTGTATTGGCAAACTAGATCGTTATAACGACCATAGAATTTGTGAAATGTTGACTTTAACGAGACTGTTGAAACCCCTGTACCATCAACTTGTTTGTCAGCTATATTAATAGCTTGCCTCGATTTAAAAACTGACCACACGTACGCAGAACAAGCTCTTGCGTATCGAATCAATTGAGAGATATAAACACCATACATGCAGGAGATAATGGACTGTTGCTACGTAAATATGGGAAGTTGACGATAGAGAAGCTGAAATCATCCCGTTTGTCATAAAGTTGAGTTGTTAGTTTGCCGTTAATATCTACTTTCAATAAAAATATCTAAGTATGAAGCAGAAGTGGTCGATTCTGTGGTGTCTTTTATTTTGAGTTCACTGGGACATATCGAATCAACATATGAATGAAAATTATTATTGTTGATAGATAAAACGTCGTCGATACATTTTTATCTAAATGTCGAATTAAAGACAACAGCAAGAGATTTTTCTTCTCACGTAGAAGTTTTTGAATAAATTCTGCTTCATAGGAATATAAAAACAGATCAGCTAACAAAGGAGTATGTAATTCGTGCTCATGGGGATTCCAACAGACTGTTGAAAGACCTGGTCACGAAAGATCATGAAGATATTATGAATGAGGAACTCCAGCATATTTTCCAGAAATCAACATGAATCTTTTTCTTCCACTGTCTATCATTGTTGCAAGTATAATACTATTTACCTTATAGGAGTTATCAGTTCGTTATCTTGACCTTTTCTATAAAAGGTAACTTAGTTAATTAGTGTTCTTTAGCATGAAAGGTGAAGATAGCGAACATCGATCAATCTCATAACTCTTATAAGCAATACAAAATAGAGAGTTGCGCAAACACGGACCACTGGATGTACCAGTGGTGGGATCAGGTGCCTAGGAGGAGTAAGCATACCCTGTCAACCGGTCACACCCGCCGTGAGACATATTTTGATAAGGTAAACGGAGTTATCCGTAGTCAAAATCAGTGTGACAAGAACGGTCTAACAATCGGTATGAAACACGTCAGACAGCATTTGACCCAATAATAGGTTGTATTCGCAAACAAGCTCTTGTGTATCGAATCAGTTGAGATATATACACGTCATATGCAGGTGACAATGGCATATTGCTACATAAATTAAGGAAGTTGACGATGGAGAAGCTGAAATCATTCCGTTTGTCATAAAACTGAGTTGCCGTTAATGTCTACTTTCAATAAAATATCTAAATATGAAGCAGAACTGGATGACTCTGTGGTGTCTTTTATTTCGAGCTCGCAGGGATATATCGAATCGGCATATGAATGAAAGTTATTATTGTTAATAAATAAAACGTCGTCGATATATCTAAATGTCGAATTGAAGGCATGTAGTGCTTACGGCCATAATCTGTATTGTGTCAACGCCTCCGTTTTTAAGGTCTTCAATGTCGGGCACTTGGTGAAAGGACATTCACAACTTAAACTGGAGTTTTACCTTATACTGAGGTTTTACCTTAAATTGGGGTTTTACCTTAAACTGGGGTTTTTACCTTAAACCGGGGTTTTACGCGGCGGGATCGAGAATTGAACTCGTCCTGGTTGCGAAAGGAGCGTCCTTGATGAAATTCATTCCACATAATATAGTACAATAAATACATTGAGCAAGTTTCCAAAATGACTACAAACTCCAATATTGAAGTTGGACCTTTATTTGTACTTCTACTGAGCACACTCTGCTCTGTGGATATTTCCCTTCGGTAACTTGACAGGACTTTTCCTTATCCAAAAAACTCATTCAGTTGTGGAATCTGATTTAAATTGTGCCTATGATGTGAAAGACTCGGTTAAAATTTAACGATATTTACCAACTCTGAGTCCTTCAGATAGCTACATTACAGGAGTACGCCACCACTCCCAGTCATGTTGTCATTTGTACAGCAGATATTATCTTAATAATAGTTTTTCGTGAACTGAAGATTTCCAATTTATTGCTTCACTTTGTCAATACTCAGATGACAATTATAAGATGAAAAAGTGAAAATAACGAACAGTGATCAATCTCATAAATCCCATAAGGAATACAAAATTAAGAATATAGGACAAACACGGACTCCTGGATACACCAGAGGTGGGATCGGGTGTCTAGGAGGAGTAGGCATCCCCTGTTGACCGGTCACATCCGCCGTGATCCCATATATCTTGATCAGATAAACGGAGTAAACCGTAATCAAAATCAGAATGTAAAGAACAGTCTAACAATACGCCGGTTTCGAGATACGTCAGAGTTATTTCCCTTTGGAGAACTCTCGTACATAGTAATGCGCGAAAGAATTTGTTTACACGCGGGAGTGGGACAGATATTCATCAAAGCGTAAGTGAATGTACTCAGTAACTTTCTCATACGCTGTTTGATGACCCGAATTCGACTGATACACAAACTAAGTAAGTGATAAGTATTTAGGGAGTAATTAGATACATAGAATTCTTATCCTATCACGTTATCTCGCTGGTCATAAGTACCATATCCAAGATATTTCTTGCAAATATGACATTGTTTGTATGTTTCCACTTCGGTAAAACATTTCTTTCGATAGTATATTTTGTATTTCCCACATTTACATATTTAAAGAGAAGCCGCTTTTAATACATTTCATCGTCTTCCTCGTTGGTTGTATATCCACTCTGTCCCACTTAGGCATTAAAAGTTCCACTAAATGCACCTCCTATACAGAAGAGTTCGTATCTCGAAACTGGCGTATTGGTATGAAACACGACAGACATTTGATCCAATGGCAGGTTGTATTTGTAAATTATATTGTTATAACGACCATAGTATTTGCGAAGTGCTGACTTTAAATGAGCCTGTTAAAACGCCTGTAACATCAACTTATTTGTCAGTAGCCTACCTCGATTTAAAATTTATCATACGCAGAACATGCTCATGCTTATTGAATCAGCCGAGAAGACATAAACACCATAGGCACGTGATAATGGTATATATTGCTACATGAATAAGATAAAAACTCAAATGTCGGTTAGATATGGTATATACATAACTACCTATAGGTCTACTAATACATATTTGCAAATGCATTTATATGTTGGTGTTATGTAAATTCCATGACTGCCTTCTCATCGTTTCGTTGTTTTATCTCTGTGGACTGTCACTTCGGACTTCTTTTTCGTGTGCTCCTTAGCTGTCCCAGATTGGTTGAATGAGGAGAAAAAAATAATCAATTCAAAATGATTTGCCCTTTTATTGCATTACATGTCTACATATATATAAGTACCATGACACACACTTAGTGATCTAAAAAAAAACCATGATACTAGTACTCATTAAAACAAATTTATATTAAGATGATCTAGTTTATAGGAGATTTTCCCACAGTGCTCGATAACTGCCAAAGAAAGAAAGACAACTCTGTCTGCCTCATCATCCCCTGTCATTTAGTATAAGTTACGATGAATTGAACGGATGTATTGGCAGTTTTAATTAACGTTAGACGATATAAGGTTTTTTTTTAATCTTCTGCTAGATAGACATTTCAATTGGTCGGATGAGCGAATTAAATAACGCCAAAGTAAAGAAAACACTTATAAAAAATAGTACTGAAAACACTTATTTGACACTGAATATCAAATCTATTCATTGAGCATCGTCCGTCGTTTTCTCTGCTATACATGTACAGATACATTATATATTTTGTATAAGGTTGATCATGTGATATCGATAGTAAACACTCCAGTAAACTTTCAAAAGTTATATATACAATCTCTAGAATATAAAGTTATATATACAATCTCTAGAATATAAAGTTATATATACAATTTCTAGAATATAAAGTTATATATACAATCTCTAGAATATAAAGTTATATATACAATCTCTAGAATATAAAGTTATATATACAATCTCTAGAATATAAAGTTTGTACACTGTAACTTAATAACGTTTTGCAATATTACAAATATGGAACGCCACAACTGCCTTATGTGGATGATATTCATGTTATGACGATGTTTTAAACATTACATGTTGATACTTTAACATTATATGCTGATACTTTAACATTATATGCTGATATTTTAACATTACATGCTGATACTTTAACATTACATGTTGATACTTTAACATTATATGCTGATACTTTAACATTACATGCTGATATTTTAACATTACATGCTGATACTTTAACATTATATGCTGATACTTTAACATTATATGCTGATACTTTAACATTATATGCTGATACTTTAACATTACATGTTGATACTTTAGCATTACATACTAATACTTTAACATAACATGCTGATACTTAAACATTACATGCTGATACTTTAACATTACATGCTGATACTTTAACATTACATGATGATACTTTAACATTACATGGTGATATTTTAACATTACATGCTGATACTTTAACATTACATGATGATACTTTAACATTACATGGTGATATTTTAACATTACATGCTGATACTTTAACATTACATGATGATACTTAAACATTACATGATGATACTTTAACATTACATACTAGATCTAATACTTTAACATTACATACTAATACTTTAACATTACATGTTGATACTTTAACATTACATGCTGATATTTTAACATTACAAGTTGATACTTTAACATTACATGCTGAAGGTTCCCCATGCGTAGGATCGCTTCCTACTTGTACTTATAGTAAGAAAAAAAGGTCATTTGAGTGGTGAATGCTTTAAGCTTAAGAGAAAAAATGACCTTGACAAACCACAACGACATGCCTGTACAACATTTAGAAATGATAGGAGAGCCTTTGTTTCGTTTTGTTCTGACACTCCTGATGTTCAGTTCTGTTAATTCTATGGAGGATTATAAGCCCTTTTTGTCTCAGAGATTTGTTTCACACAGTGGCTCTAGTAAAGTTAAACTTGTTCAGATCTTAAAATTGCCTATGTCTGAGCAGACTTCTACTGGTGGGTCAGTTTTATTACAGGGTGTTGAGCTAGGCGTCATTGATGTTCCCTTACTTAGAATTTATCTGAAATCAGATTTAATTAATGGACCAGTAACCGTGGGTGTTCTACCTACTCTTTCCTGTTCAATGCGTTTCCTTGTTGCTAGACAACGATTTAGCTGGTGGCAGAGTTGTACCAGATCCCATAATTTGTGAGAAAATCCCTTCTAATGTCGCGTCCGATGATGAAGACGACGACTTATATCCAGTTTGTGCTGTTACTAGATCGATGACCAGAAGAAAAGAAGTTGAGGCTGACCATGTTCAACCCCTCAACACGGCTGGTTCATCTCATAAAATTGACCTCAGTGATACTTTCTTGTTTGACCTTGATGGTAGTTCAAATGAAAACAGACAGCCATATAACAGTAAGTCTCCACTGAAAGCCAGTGATGATGATGATCCCAATATACAGTTAGACCAGTGGCACCCTCAGTAGAGAGCAGCTACTGTCCGAGCAAAATAACGACCCTGATATTATCCAACTGAGCAAGAGGGCACTGCCACCGGAAGAGGCCGCCTAGGTTGGAGAGTGCTTCTATACTAACGACGGGATCCTTATGTGAAAATGGCGACTACCTGATGTACCACCGGATGAAGTATGGCGGGCTGTTTACCAGATAGTGGTCCAAGTTATGTTTCGTCGGGACATCATGAGTTTAGCTCACGATGCACTCATGGCAGGTCATTTAGGAGTAAACAAGACTTGTCACGGAATTTTGAGTCATTTCTATTGGCCTGAATTAAGAATGTTTCTGTATTTTGCAAGTCTTGTCATGTTTGCCAGGTGGTAGGTAAACCTAATCAGAAAATTCCATCTGCCCCTCTCCAACCCATTCCAGCATTCGAAGATTGATTGATTGAATATTGTTTAACGTCCCTCTCGAGAATATTTTACTCATATGGATACGTCACCACTGCCGGTGAAGGGCTGCAAAATTTAGGCCTATGTTCGGCGCATATCGCCATTGATCAGGGAGGGATCTTTATCGTGCCACACCTGCTGTGACACGGGACCTCGGTTTTTGCTGTCTCATCCGAAGGACCGCCCCATTTAGTCCCCTCTTACGACAATCAAGGGGGTACCGAGGATCTATTCTAACCCGAATCCCCACGGGAAAGCATTCGAAGAACCATTCAGTCGGTTGTTAATAGTTTGTGTAGGACCTTTGCCAAAAGCTATGTCAGGGAATCAGTATTTACTTACTATCATGTGTACGTCCACTCGATTCTCTGAAGCTATACCTCTTAAGAATATTAAGGGAAAGACTATAGTCAAGGCCCTTTCCAAGTTTTTCAGTTTTGTAGGAGTTCCTAAGGCTATTCAGTCAGACCAAGGTTCAAATTTAATGTCATGGTTGTTTCAACAGGTCAGGCATGAGTTAGGTGTTAGACAATATAAATCTACTGCTTATCATCCCGAGTCTCAGGGGGCACTTGAACGTTTCCATCATACCCTTAAAACTATGAAGGCATATGATAAAGAAACTGGGGTGAAGGGGTTCAGTCCCTTTGAAATACTTTTTGGACATGCAGTTAGAGGTCCTTTGAAATTGCTGAAAGAAAAATGGCTTACTGAAACTAGTGCTCTTAATCTTTTAGACTTTGTATCTAATTTCAAAGAGAGGCCACATAGTGCTTGTAAATTGGCACAAGAAAACGTCATGAGTTCTCAAGCTAAAATGAAAGTTTGGTATGACAAAGATGCTAGGAACAGAGTTTTTAACCAAGTGATAATGTTCTTGTATTTTGTCTGTTCCTGGTCATCCTTTGCAGGCAAGGTATTATGGTCCTTATGAAATTTAAAGCAAGCTTAGCGATTTGAACTGTGTAGTTAAGACACCTGGCCGGCGTAAAGAAAACGAGTTTGTCACATTAACATGTTGAAAGAGTATTTTGATAGATGTGGCCGAAATTCTGTAAAATCAATTTCCACTTTAGCCAATGTTAAGACATTACAAAATTGCACTGAGAATGAACTCAGTGTAGAAACTAGTGAAAATGACTTCAACCAGAATGTCCGTTTAAAGAACTCTGGAATTATTGTCAATCTGGATACCTAACTTGAACATTTAAAAATTCACCAGAGAAAACAAGTTCAACGTCTTATGGCTAATTATCCTTCAATCTTCTCAGATGTTTCATAAAAGACCAATGCCACTTGTCATGATGTTATAGTTGGTGACACTTTCTCCATCAAGCAGCATCCCTATCTTTAAAATTCATTAGAATTACAGTACTTAAGAAAGAAGTGCATTGCATGGTGGACAATGACATTATCGAACCAAGTAAAAGTGACTGGAGCTCACCTTGCATTCTCGTACCGAAACCTGATGATATTTACCGATTATGTACTGACTTAAGAAAACTGAATTCTGTCACGAAAACAGACTCTTATCCGATTCCTAGAATTGATGACTGTATAGACAAAATCGGAAATGCGAAATTTGTCAGTTTTGACCTGTTGAAAGGTTACTGGTAAGTGCCAGCGATCTGAAAGGACCAAAGAAATATCTGATTTTGTGACTTCCGATGGTGTCTTTCAATACAAAATGATGCCGTTTGGTATGAAAAATGCTCCAGCAACTTTTCAGAGGACGATTCATTCCCTTCTTCATGACCTTCAAGGATGTGAAGCCTGCATTGATGATGCTATATTCTACAGCGATACATGTGAGGAACATCTCCAAATCATGCGTGCATTCTCTGACATTCTGGCAATAGTAAACTTAACGGTGAAGTTTGCACAGAGTGACTTTTGTCATGCTACTGTAGAGTATTTAGGGCACAAAGTATGTCAGGGTTATGTTACACCTATTATGACTAAACTGGAGGCTATTGCAAAGTTTCCTATTCCTACAAACAAGAAGGAGTTAATGAACTTTTTGGGCATGACAGGCTTTTACAGAAAATTTGTCCAAATTTTTCTTCAACAGTTGGTCCACTGACCAACTTATTGCAAAAGAGGGTTAAATTTGATTGGACAAAGGACTGCGACGAATCATTTTGTAAAATTTAATCTGTTCGCATGAGTAGTCCAGTTCTTTCAGCTCCAGATTTTTCTAAGCAATTTACGCTTACTGTAGATGCTAATAATGTAGGAATCGGTGCTGCTTTGTTTCAAGAACATAGTTACAATGCAGATAGAGTTGATTCTTGTTTTTTAAAGAAATTCACAAAATGTCAACAGAATTATTCAACTATTGAAAAAGAGTGTCTTGCTTTGTTGTTAGCTTTATAACATTTTGATGTTTATTTGAATGTTACTGTGCATCCAATTCTTGTTTTTATCGATAACAACCCTCTCACCTCTTTTTTTGCATAAAATGTCAAACAAGAATCAAAGACTCACAAGATGAAGTTTATTATTGCAAGAGTATGATATTAATATCAAACATATCAAAGGTAAAGACAAATAGCAAATGCCTTATCTAGAGTGTCTTGAGTATGTTTTGTTTTATTGCTTTGATTGATGTACATATGCATATGTTTATTAGAGAATTTAAGTTTTCATTGCCATTCAAACTTTTTAAGGGGATGTTGTACACTATTATCACTCAATTGACACCTGTGATCTAGAATGTTCTAGAGCTCGATGTTTACTTCTTGCTGTGTACTACTTGCACTCAATTGACACTTGTGACCTAGATTGTTCTAGAGTCCGATATTTACTTCTTTAGTAGAAAAATGACGTAATGGTTCCATCATTGTTTTTCAAGATTGTACTAGGAAATACTTTCGTATCATAAATACACTGTGAATTTCTATGAAAAAAGCTCTGATTAGACAAGCAATAGGCATTTGTATTTTATTATACTGGGAACTAAAATTTTGGAATGAACTATTGTGTGTGTGTAGATTCAGTTCGGCACGGATTTTGATATTTATTGTTCAACTACCGTAAGTTGGTATTTTGCTATTGTTACAATTTTGAATTATTAATTGTAAATAGATATTATTAATTGTTTGATTGCCTTTGTAAGTAAATTCTGTGTCTTTTTTATCAAGGCTAATTCTGACCCATACCAGTGTGTGTATGTGTGTGTGTCCCACACACATGCGTATAGACAATTTTGGTGTAATCTTTTCACAGTTAACTGCATGTTGAAGACCAGTTTTGAACAATGAAATGCTCATTTAATTAATATTGGAGTAGACAAGAAATGATAGTAATAATTGAGATTGTAATGTATTCTGTTGGGTTTAGGACATTACAGAACAAAGCATTGTTGATTCTTTCATTCAAAGTTGTAATGTTACGTTTCTTGATAATTCATCCAAATGTACATGTATTCTATCAGACTGGTCTCCACAGCACTAGTAATCCTCATCACGCAAACCTCATAAAACACGTTCTTTACAGATCAAATGTTTATATTCTTCACATCAGTTTTAGACACATTGGATATCCCAGTCGATGGGATGGATGAATATGAGTTACCGAACCTGTACTGGATTCCTAAACTTCAGAAATCCCTTACAAACAAAGATACATTGCTGAATCCAGTACATGTTCTTCAAAGCCCCTATCTTTGCTTCTCACGAAAATATTAACAGCTGTGGAGGAGAAACTTCAAACGTACTGTTCCACAACGTATGCCAGAAGTGGTGTAAATTAAAAGTGGATTCTAAAAAATCCTAAAGAACTTTAGTAAATTTGAAATCGTAAAACTTTTCTCAAATCAACACCAAAACGTATGACTTTTCAACACTTTACACGACCATTCCGAAAGAGAACTTAAAGACTAGACTTTGATATCATTAACAGCTGCTTCTTCAACAAAAATGGAAAACGAAATATTCATATATCTAGTGATCATTACTTTGTTAAACACCACTCAAATTCTACGAGTACTCTGAAGTTGAAATTCAAAATATGCTGGAGTTCCTCATTGACAATATCTTTGTAGTCTTTGGTGATCAGGTTTTCCAACAGTCTAGGAATTTCATGGGCACGAATTGTTCTCCTTTGTTAGCTGATCTGTTTTTATATTCTTAGGAGGCATAGTTTATTAAAAAGTTTCTAATTGAGAAGAAAAAATCTCTTGCTTTGGCCTTCAACTCGACATTTAGTTATACATGTATCGACGACGTTTTATCTATTAATATTTACATTTGCAACTGTTTTCTCCTACATAACACTATTACGAGCAATACGTATTTATTTCTGGATAAATCTACTACGGGGTCAACAGAGGTCACGACTGTGCGTATGAACATTTGTTAAAAGTAGGTAACAGGTACTACTTTTACTAAGGCAATACACATCTAGCAATCGCTCTCACTTACTACAGAAATCTTTCAATAGATGAAATCAACATCACAATATGTATTTACGGTTTTATTTGTATTCCAAGCAGTGAACTTTCATCAATAATTGATAAAAACATTTCTGTAAACAATGTCTTTAGTTACTAGCCTACTAGGCCTAATGTATGTCTAAAATTTCGTCTGCTACAACTTCACCCTGGTCATCGGTGATGCGGAATTGTACTTACTGCTAGACGATGGCATTAGGCTTTAGCAAAAAGGTCATTCACAGGATGTATGGCCGATAAGTCGTCAAAGTGCATTAAGACCTACACACCACACTGCTTCCGTGCCACAGCAGCCATAGTGCTTGATGTCGGTTTCCAAGTTTATGTCGGGACATCGAAGCGAGGCGTCGTTAAAAACCTATTACAAAAAATTATCGAGTCAAAAGAAGCGCTCAGTGAGCGCTCAAAGTATTTTAGGAGATAGTGCCAGTTCAACGAGTCTAGTTTATCAACAAATCCAAACCGTCCCTTACCTTCGTGCAGTTCCACATTCTCTGCGATGTTCAGTTCTTTCCGGAGATTCATCTGAGCTGCGTCCTCTGTCCTGTCTATAAAAGATTTGCCTACACCTGACGACTGCCGCCCTGTTCTTCATGTTCCTCCATCTCAGTCTTCTGTTAACTCCGCAATATCCACAGAATATCTTTCAAAGTCGGTTTTCAACGTCTTCACTTTTCAAAAGTCAAAGCGCATCACAACTCTAAGTGTAACACTGCGCATCCCCGTTTAAATCATAATTCCCCCACCCCCTAAAATTAGACATATGGAAGAGGTTTCCATTATATACTCCCGAGTTAATGTATAAGTATATGTTGATATACTTCCTTTCTAGCGTCTTAATAATTAAAACAGTTCTTCATTTTATATAACTTTGTTTTGTGTTGTCGTCATTTTGAACATCTATGACGCTTCGTTGTGGACGTCAACAATTTGAAATGTATGGAAACGTGTTGTTAACACAATTCAGCAATGTTACCAACCAAAAATGTAAATATAAGTAATAAGGTATCATTTAAAAATATTTATCGGGATATAAATACGGGTTGGTACATGATCAAATTTTCCATAAAGCCCTTCGGGCTTTATGGAATTTGATCACGTGACCAACCCGTATTTATATCCCGATAAATATTTTTAAATGATACCTTATTTCTTAAAGAATACATGTAATAATTTTCATTCATATGTCGATTCGATATGTCCCAGTGAACTCGAAATAAAAGACACCACAGATCCCTCCACATCTGCTTCGTACTTAGATATTTTATTGAACACATATGCTAAAGGCAAACTAACAACTCAACGTTATGACAACTGGGATGATTTCAGTTATGATTTCAGTTTTTCCATTGCCAACTTCCCATATTTATGTAGCATTTCTCTATTATCACATGCGTATGGTGTTTATATCTCTCAACTGATTCGATACACAAGAACTTGTTCTGTGTAATCTCAGTTTTTAAATGGAGTTGGGCTGCTGACAAATAAGTTGATGTTACTGGGGTTTTAACTGCTTATTTACAGTAAGCATTTCGCAAATCTATGGTCGTTATAATGACCTAGTTTGCGAATACAACCTTCATTGGGTCAAATGCTGTATGATGTGTTTCATACTGATTGTTAGGCCGTTCTTGGCACGCTGATACTGACTACGGATTACTCTGTTTAGCTGATTAAGATATAGGGCTCACGGCAGGTGTGACCGGTCGACATGGGAAGTTTACTCCTCCTAGGCACCTGATCCCACCTCTGATGTGTCCTGTTTGCCCAGCTCTCTATTTTTGTATTTCTTATAGGGGTTATGAGATTGATCAATGTTCGTTATCTTCACCTTTCAACAAACAATGCATCTAAATACAAAAAAACTGCATTGGTCAATCATTAAACAATGCCATCTTCTGAACAAATACAAGTGATTAATCGTGTGAATGATGAGAGATGTAGCTATTACAGGATATAAAAGGGGAATAACTCTGGTAAAGAGAAAATACATGTAGTATACTTACTCCCAGGAATTAAATTTTTACTATTGCTGTAATAACATTAGAAGACCAGGAATTAAATTGTCATAAAATCATTTGTCAGGATTTTCAATTGTCATTTGTCCAGGTATTGTAATCAAATGAAGAAGTACATAGTTTCTTTATAATGATTGTGATCATTTGTCAAGAAATTCTTTTTGTACCCATGTTTCGTTTTTGTTCTGGCACTGATGTGAAATCTCTCTCTCCTCAGCAGCTAGGAATTAGCCAATCAAATGGTAATTTCTGACAGGAATATTCATCTTAACTCATGCAATATAAAACTGTCATTGTGCTACAAAAAATGATACACTGAGGACATAACAAGCAGGTTATGGAACATTCCTAATATATGTAAGCATATCTATAGTCATTGAATGTTACTTGGCAGATGCATTTTATTCATATAAAACATATGGAAAACAAAACACAGCTGGACCTTATGTTTTAAAAAAAGAAAGAAAAGAATCCCTGCTGACCCAAGGCGGCCAAGGAACAATGATGGACCAACAATATAACTTTCTACATTATATAGTTTTCTCTTAAAATTAACATTCGGTGTCTATTCGAAAGTAACCTTGCGTTATATTTGCTATGTTTAAAAATATGTATTTAAAGACCAGCCCTTACCAAACACACAAGTAACATTTAAGAAAGAAGACTAAATTACATTATGTTATACGATGAAAATAGTTCCTGAGATTTGTATACAAAGCTATTCTGCCAACCGTTTTTCATTGAAGGAGAGAAAATATTTTGCAAATATCTATGATAGATATTCAACGCTGTCAAAGGTGAGTATACGTATCAAATCCTTTATAAGAATCTTTCATCTTTAAATATTAATTAAGTACCAGTAATGAAACCATATTCAACAATGTAAACTATAGTTTACAGAAGCATAGTCACCCACAGATAATCATATTCGACGATTTAAAATGTAAAACCAAGTGCACGTTTTGATATAAATGTAAATTTTGATTTGCATACACAATGTCATGTACTGTATATATTATAGTTATACCTATAGTTTTATTAGTTTATGAATGTAACACTAGTACTAATGTTCTAAATGATAGCGAACTATGGCTGACGATTGGGAACTATCTGCGAGTGTAAACTAACATGGAGCAGCAAAACACGAAGAAGTCCATGGTTTGTGTCGGTAGCATTACCAGCCAGTTGAGAAATGACTGATAACGATGTTTGTAAATACTATCTTCATAATCTAAGTAAAAAGGTAGGGCACGCAAGAAGTTTTTCATAAGATGGTTAAAGATGATAATGGATGTACAAAAAACCCTAATAGTGAATCTGCACAAAATCTGCAATTATATTTACACTGCAAGTTACACATTTATTGTTTGTGTGGTTTGCTATTCAATGTGCTTTCTAAGGAGCTAAATGGGACACTTCCTGTTCATTAGACAAATAGAGCGAATTAGGACATGCCCTGCTCCCTGCACAAATAGGACACGCCCCTTCCTAGAAAACATTCGTTGTCTATTCGAAAGCAATCGATGAGCGGAGTTCCAACTTTTTATCAATAGATGAGAGAGACCTGAAACTGAGAGACCACCTGTAGTATAGGGTTATGGGAAATGGCTAAACACCAGCCTGTAGAAATTAAAGAGAATAGGGCGCATCTGATGAGAGAATATTCTCTTTGAAGAAACTCGGGGTTATATCAGAACCTGTTACACGTATTTCATGAATATCGAGCACACGTCTCTGAGACACCCCCATTTGGTACATTATTTGCTGATATCAAATATAATGTCAGAAATAATAAACCTCCTATCTGACTCTAATGTTTCTAGCGAGAACGCTTGATAGTTGTATTACCTCCCTTGTGTCGGATCGACATCAAATCTCCATTGCATTAAACAACACCATTGCTGGTGAATTTCTAATGCCATTCAATGGCGAACAGTAGACTCGCGGGCCACATTGCTGACTTGTAATACAATGTTTAATGGTTAGCGTTTTGAAGTATTTGATCCAAGTGCTGCTTTCTTTTCTAGCACATGGACATATAATTGATAATAAAATATTTAAAAAATGATGCACAAGTTGTTTGTTTCATTATTGCCTAATATCGACAATTCATGGACCTTAAAGAACCTATGAATATGTCTTATATATACTATAGTCATTGTGCTATATTTGTTCTTCTTTTCTTTTCGTTATATGCCATTTGTTTTGTTATATTGACTGTATATGCCAACATGGTGCAGAGCCGTACATTAACCTTCAATTTGGAGGAGGAAGGAAATTAGGCGGGGGCCTGGGCGCCCAGGCCCCCAGACGATGAGCACATTTTGTGCACACTGAACACGTTTCGTGCAAAATCCTTGATTCTAGGGCCTTCTAAGATGTTACTTGACTAACTCATTCTAAAAGAAAGATTTGGAATGCTTTTTAAGGGAGGTATCATGTTCTTAGTTATTGGAAACAACATAAATTCTAATGAACTTTAAATTTTAATTTTTTTTGACTCAAAAGTTGGAGGAGGCAGCTGCCTCCTCCGCCTCCATGTAATTTACGGCCCTGATGGTGATGTCAATAAATAAATTGAATTGAATATCCAACTCATCTGAAGTGAACAATACTTGCATGACAGATTTTTCATGTACTCACTTCACAATGTAAATATGCAATACTTACATTTACTGAATCTTTTCTCTTATATTTCTTTTTGAGATTGAAATTCATGTTTGCTGTAAACAACCCTGGTATTTCGATCTGATCTCTTCGGCACCATCCGTCCGCGCATGGAGCGTCGTCACGGTCAAAGAGTGTATTGGCTGTTCTGTTCAAAGCAACGATATGATATTTCAGTACTTAAATCTGGTTTATGTTTTTTTTTTAAAATGCAGAAAATTTGTTCATAAGATTTTTTTCTTCAATGCTAGCTACCTTCAGCCAATGAAGCAACAAAGAAAAGAAAGGATTTTATTGTTTAAACAATACTTTTAAACTTATTTTCAATGAAACACCTCCATTTGAAACGAATATATGATGGAATGATTCCAAACTTTCTGATTGACTGAGATTTATTTTTAAGCATATTTTATTGAGAAACTCAACAGGATTGGGCAACAGGCAGAGCCTATGTAGGCCCTTTCCCAACTGAGATTTTGACTACGGATTACTCTGTTTACCTGGTCAAGACATGGGGCTCACGGTGGATGTGACCGGTCGATAGGGGATGCTTACTTTTCCTAGACACCTGATCCCACCTCTGGTATGTCCAGGGGTTTGCTCAACTCTTTATTTTGTATTCCTTATAGGAGTTATGAGATTGATCACTGTTCATTACATTCACCTTTCATCCATCAAACTAGAAAAGGTAGAACGTTATATTCAACTGCACGTGACTTCGAGGTGAATATAACATTTGATTTTCCAACATGTACTAAAATAGATTGGGAACCATTTGAAAAAGACTTGAATGATCAGATAGAGAAGTATCTGTGTGCTTTAATAGTTAGATTGCTTATATCGAAGCAGGCTAATAACAAACAAGGTGATGGTGCAGGGGTTCCAACAGTCTCGTTTAAAGTCAGCATATTGCAAATCCTATGGTCGTTATAACGATCTAGTTTGCCAATACAATCTATCAATGGGTCAAATGCTGTCTGATGTATTTCATACCGATTGTTAGACCGTTCTTGGCACACTGATTTTGACTACGGATAACTCCGTTTACCTGATCAAGATATAGATCTCACGGCAGGTGTGACCGGTCGACAGGGTATGCTTACTCCTTCTAAACACCTGATCCCACCTCTGGTATATCCAGGGATCCGTGTTTGCCCAACTCTCTACTATGTATTGCTTATAGGAGTTATGAGATTGATCGATGTTCGTTATCTTCACCTTTCATCCATGCCAATTTGAAAACATACAGGAAAGGGCAAAAACATGCGAAGGAAAACATAATATTGTTACACGATTGATTTATCGCTGTTTGGTCGTTCATAAAAAATTCGTGTTTCTGCTCACTTTTGCCTAGGTCATGCACTCTAGCTGTAAACAAAGATGGCTGTCCAGGTAAACAAAGCGTGACGTCGATCACTGTTTTGAGTAACAATTATTGAACTATTGTAAAATTGAACCCATTTAAGGATTTCTGAGATGTATTTTGTTTGGTAAACTCTAGACTCTAGATGCTGGTTTCGATGTTTAAACTTATTCATTCATATGATAAACTATACCTAGTGTCTCCAATCACTTTCGACTAGGTATTGCACTGTATGTGTTCACAAAAATGGTAGACCAAAGAGCGTTTGATAAACTTTAGTAGCCAGTCTACTTTGTTTTGAATTATTCAATGACAGGAAAATACAACTATTGACATGAGGTCAATATGATGCTTTAGCTACCTGAACACTTCAATAATCAGCTGGCTGGAGACTCGAATAACCATATTTCCTTAAGGATTTTCCAAAAATTTAAAAGGAAGATAATTTTTATTTCCTTTTGGCCATTATGTATATGTTCATCTCCGTTGACGGTTCGGTCCACAGCTTCCCCAATGAGCGCCTTCTGTGTGTGGTGTGTGATTTGTATCGTTATAGTAGGGGTTCATGGTGAGTCTTACTGGTTCATGTAGGTGAAGAAAAGGTAAGGATATTTAAGTTGATGTATCTAAAGACTGCACATAACATAGTGTAGGTTTCTCTTTGAGAGTATTCTTTAGAAGTTTGATGTCAAGCGTAAGATGCTCTCTACAGCGGTTGCTTACAAATATATCATATCAACGCGTCCAATGAATATGAGAAGAATCCATCCTTTAGCTATGTTAGGAAATTATTTTCCCGGAATTGTATTCGTTAGGATTGGTACGGTAGGTGTTCATGTCAGTGTAAGTTTTGATAAGTGTTTCGTACAGACTTTTTATGAACTGCTTTGGAACTTTGATAGACTCTCTGATCACACAACATGAATTCTTTTCCCCCCGAGTACTAACATGTCCTAGCATATATTCTAGAGCGAATTTTGTAGATCATGCACCGGTAAAATTTTTGTTGAACAGTATCTTGGAGAACTTTGTTAACTTGTAATTAAAAATATCCTAGCACTGTTCAACCCAGCTATAATTTCTTATGAATTTAAAGATGTATCAGGGATCTTTCTTCTTCTTTCGATGACCTATATTAAAATGATTTTTTGCTGTAATCTGTCATGTTTTGATGAATAAGCTAATGATTGTTTCACCAGACTCGAGACAGCATGGCGATGGAGCCTTGATTTCCAGAAACACCTTCAGAAGACGAAGCTTCATCACCCTTAAGTGCCCTGAAGGGTACCTGTTTACCAATTTGAAGTTCAAACTAGACCCCACTGCTGACAAAGGATCCAGCAAATGTGACAGAAGAGGAACGGAAGCTCGGCGCAGGTGTCGGTGGAGACAGACGTGTAGGGTGGACACCAATCTCAGAGGATGTAACGCCGCCCACATGCAGTTGTCGAACTTCAAATGTATCCCCCAAGGTGGGCATTTTTTCTCTCTCGTAAAAGGTTCCCGTACACCCGGCATAATCCATTCATTATCATCGAAAACTTTACTTAAGGATGTTATTTATTTCCTGTCTTGTCACAAGGAACCATTATAGGGCCCACGTTCAAGTCTTACGTTCATTGACCATGTGTTTAGCGATATTTTTTATTCTTGTGGGGATCCGGGTTAGAATAGGTTCTCAGTACCCCTTGCTTGTCGTAAGAGACGACTAAATGGGGCGGTCTTTCGATTGAGGCTGCAAAAAACCGAGGCCCCGTGCCACAGCAGGTGTGGCACGATAAATATCCTTCACTGCTCAAAGGCCGTAAGTGCTGCGAGCATAGGCCTGCATTTTGCAGCCCTTCACTGGCAATGGTGATGTCTCCATATGAGTAAAAGATTCCCGAGAGGGACATTAAACAATATTAAATTAATCAATCTGAAATCGACACGCAAGTTTATGAAAACTAACATACAGTTCAAAAACTGTAAGCATATAATTGCCTTGCCATATTGATAATAGGATTTTTTCGGAAAGAGCGAGATCGATTTCCAAGAACACTTCATTATGATTGTTGCACTTTAATTTGTAATACTCCAAGAATGAAGTGCACCAATATTGAACGAATCGTGGGATGTTGGAATCTAGGGATGAATATTTAGGGAATGGGTCCTCAACAACATTGAATTATAAAATCTAACTTGTTTCTAATCCTATTTACGTCCTAAACATTTTCACGATTGCTTTACGATATGATATGGATCTGCAGAAAATATTAACTTTGATATGCAATGGACTTCTCTTGCAATATGATTATAAGTTATGTCACTTGCAGATAATGTTTTGACCATTTGCCGCTCGGATAATGGCGCTGTTTGGATAACCAATTTCGGTCGCCTTAAAAGAGGTCAAGTGAAAGCGAAGTGCAAAAGAATACTTAGAAAGAATATATCCACCTTTAGAATACGCAGAGGTAACTATTAGTCAGATACAGCAAATCAACACAGGTTTACATGCAATTGTTTGACTCGGGCTTGATGTTTCATCATGTCCGACACAGAACGTATCAGTACAAGATTGACCTACCAAGGGACCCGGAAGGCATTGTTGACAAAAGAAGTATAATTGATCACTGTTCGTTATCTTCACCTTGCATAATTTAAACATTATTTTTATAGAAACTCAACAATATTGCTCACTACATAATCATAATCAGGCATCATTGTCTCTATTGTTGATGATGAAATTTCGTTATACTTTTGTGTAAAAGTAGATGTTAATAAATGTACACATTGTATTCATACATTTAAATGTTCTATTGCATCCAGCAACAAAAGATAAACTTCCAAAAAACCTGCATGCACATGAAAAATACATATGTTTATACATTGGTTCTTTTACTGTTTTCAAAAATAAATTTTCCAAGCAAACATAAAATTTCTTTAATTGTAACCTCTCATTGTTATATTTTGGGCAAAGAAATAAGAAATGATGTTCGTCTTCAACCTCCTGTATATCACATTGAAAGCATACTCTTAACTCAGGGGAAGTCCTGTATATCTTCCCTGTTCAATATCTAATTGATGTGCAGACATGCGGAGTTTAGTTATACTCTTCCTCTGATCAAAGTTATTAACAACATAGAGGTAGTGTTCTCTTCCAAAGTTGTTTTTGAAAGTAAAATAAGTTCTTAGTTTGTCATTATTTTGTTGCTCCTTTTATTTCACCCATAGGTTTATGAAATAATGTCTTATAATATTTGACAACTTCTTTTTAAACGAATAAGGACTTTGTTTTGATAGATCTATATTTTTAAGTTTAGATAACTGATCCAACATTGTTTGGATAGTTGCAAGCCATGATGGTTTATTTTGAAGATAGAGGTTCTTTGACACTAAATATGCTTCCTTCAATAAGATAGAAGATGGATTCTGTAATGTTTCGAGTCGAAACCAGTAATTCATTATGGCTTTAAGAATTTGATAATACAATGGAAACCATCCAAGTTCAGATAGAGCTGCAAAATTAGTCGACTTTCTCTGTACACCAAGAATAGTCTTACTGTATTTGATATGCAGTGTTTCACATTTCAGTTTGTTAAACATTTTGTCCATAGTTACATCCCCCCCCCCCCCAAATTTCACACCCATACAGAAGAAATGAAGGTTGATATTGATGTTATGACAGTTGGATGTGACTTCCCTCTGTAATTTTGAGCATGTCTTTAAGGCCTTTTTATACAATTCATTTTGAGCAAAGGCAAAAGTTACAGAAGTAGACACCAAGATATGTGTACTGTTAAACTTATTCAATGTTTTATCTGAGACTATATGTAATTCTGTTTAAATGTGATTGTAGATACAAATCGCAAAAATATAGACGTAAAAGGCGTGGTTACGCAAGTCAATGGTAAGATGAGATTTTAAGTGTGTTTTAAATGTGTTTAGAGATGAAATAAAACGCATGTTCGTTCCAAAGTGAAGTCGCTGCTGTACCTAGGTATATGTGGTTGTCCGTATGTTCTCGGCACTGCTACACTTACATGTAAATCAATCCGATATCAATACGAAACCTTCGGGTTTTTTTTAAGGTCATATACGAAATACCTGGTGCTCAACTACATTTTCTTCCGTTCCCCTCTCTTTTGCATGTGTAGTACAGCCATCTGATGTCAAAGCCAGGAAGTATTATGAAAATGCTATACACTTATCAGCTAAGTAATACGAACACAGAACACGGACGGACATGTATATATACACAAATATACATCTGTTAAACTCCACATGTTTCTCTATTCAGGTTTGAGATCAGACTGTTGTGATGTGAATAAACCGTAGTCTTGAAGATACCGAGAAACCATTGAGAAAATATTTAGAATGCACTTCCTTATTTTCACTATATACGTATATTTATCTCAACAACAAAGGGAATATGACCATTCATTTGAATAGACTTTAAAGGGTCATTAGCTGTCAACAAGGACGTAAGACATTTTTAATTCTTAACCGTGATCAAAGTGCTAAAATATGTTAGAAAATAAATCAGGGAGTGAGTAAAGTGATCCCCATTCAAATTTTATGAATATTGTGAAAAATTTCCCCGCGATGAATAATTTACTTTCATGCAATAATATTTCGGTCTTTGTTTCTATATGAACAAAAGAAATTTTAAAAATATAGCAAAAGATTTCAATATTAAATGTGTCCGTGGCGATTGTGTACTGTAAAACGGTTTTGGTTACGTTGGTAACAATCGGAAAATATTACTTTAGCAGCTGATGTCAATTTAATGGCGGGGACTTTTACCAAGTTTGATTGAATTAAGTCGGTGATTATTGAAAAGGTCGAAACTCAAAATATTAATTACAAACATACAGTCATACAAGATACGTATGTCTAGATAGATTAATTGAAAATCCGACTTGATTCTATGATTTACGTGAGATGGAAACGTTATTTACAATTGAATTGCACTGAAAGAAGAAAAATCAAATTCAAATCATACTAATGAATAATTTCTTGAAAAGTTACTTGTTTTCTTATTTAATTATAATCCCTAAACAGGCAATTGAGTACACTTTTCTGGCTGTGAATTAAAATATTGAGGATTTTCTTTTCGCTATTAGGAATAATCCAAGATCGCATCGGGTGGCAAAAGAAGACATACACATTTTCTTGTCCAAAGGACTCAGTGATTCATTCTATAGACTTCTATATTGCTGGAAGAAAGTCGACATCAGCATGTCGAGGGATTTCCCCGCAGCTCCTAGTGCAGAAGAACAACTGCTTCTGGAAAACATCCTGCAAGGTCAGCTGGGAAATGCCCCAGGTTATAGCCATAGGAAACCATGTTAGATGTGTCGGAAAAGAGGGATCCCTGTTTACAACAAAAGGACATCAATGTATACCAAAGAGTAAGTATTGAAAGACATTGTAATACAGGTAACAACTAAATTAAATACGATTTCATTTTTACATTCGACAACATCGCTGTTGCATTTTATTTTTTAATGTGGATGTAGGGCAAGGATATCGTGTTTTCAGGGTAGATAGAAGGGTACAATCAATCGTGGCATCCCTTCGCAACATATGAGCATTAAATTTGGATTCATATGTTGTTGACCTATAATTCAGACAATATCACTACACAGAAACCAATGCAAGTCTTTCTTTTCAATCTGTTATTGCTGCTACAAGTACACGACTAAAAGTTGAAATGTATTCTTTATATGGAGTCTTCAACATTGTTACAATCAATCACTGGGAATGACCTTGAACTATGACATTTTGATCAGTTATTAACAAGGATGATTTTTCTCTTTATACCTACTATTCTTCTCTAGTGAGTATGATATTTTCATATGATATTTCAAACATTCAACCACTCTTATATGACCAATGACTTTAGACCCACAAAATCAATCCGGATCTTTCATCCTTATCAGTTATCTCTATATGAAGCAGACAACTGGAATTATAATTTTTATGAAGTGCCCACAATGGTATTACATTCAGTCTTTGACTATGACCTTGACCTATGTCCCTTTGACCCAGAAATCAACATGAATCTTTTTCTTCCACTGTCTATCATCGTTGCAAGTATAATACTATTTACCTTATAGGAGTTATCAAATCGTTATCTTGACCTTTTCTATAAAAGGTAACGTAGTGAATTAGTGTTCTTTAGCATGAAAGGTGAAGATAACGAACATTGATCAATCTCATAACTCTTATAAGCAATACAAAATAGAGAGTTAGGCAAACACGGACCCCTGGATGTACCAGTGGTGGGATCAGGTGCCTAGGAGGAGTAAGCATCCCCTGTCGACCGGTCACACCCGCCATGAGACATATCTTGATTAGGTAAACGGAGTTATCCGTAGTCAAAATCAATGTGACAAGAACGGTCTAACAATCGGTATGAAACACATCAGACAGCATTTAACCCAATGGTAGGTTGTATTGGCAAACAAGCTCTTGTGTATCGAATCAGTTGAGATATATACACGTCATATGCAGGTGATAATGGCATATTGCTACATAAATTAAGGAAGTTGACGATGGAGAAACTGAAATAATCCCGTTTGTCATAAATTTGAGTCTCCAGTTTGCCATTAATGTCTACTTTCAATAAAATATGTAAGTATGAAGCAGGAGTGGACTTTACCTCTGTGGTGCCTTTTATTTCCAATTCACAGGAATATATCGAATCGACACATGAATGAAAATTATTATTGTTGATTGATAAAACGTCGTAGATCTATCTAAATGTCGAATTGACGACCACAGCAAGAGCTTTTTTTTCTTTTCCCGTAGCATATCATATTTAAAAATAACAATAGAGAATTACAATAGGCATGGAAAACAACATATTACAAAAGAATATCGTATTACTGATAGAACCATGGTTACAATTTACAGTCTAGAAATTCGCACAATTTCGTTGGTTTAGAATGAAATTCTTGATACTAGATAAAAAATATACACAAAGAAATGAATATTCTAGACTGTAAAGATAAGGCAATCCTCACAACAGGAGGCCTGCTTTTCTGCCCATAAGCTGGACAATAAAAATTATATCAATTATTTTTAGCCATATTGATTCAAGTTTACTTTGTTCTGTATTCAAACATGTTTTGTATTTCATAGTTTGAGATATATAGTATATGACAGCCTGCTTTGTCCATTCTGTCTTTCCTTTAAAACAAACTGATCAATACTCGATTCAAAATTATTTATGTTCTGAGTGAAAATGTTTGCTATAATCCAAACCAAAGCCTCTATAAAAAGACTTTATAAAATGACATTTGATATAGTTTTTTCATTTTCGTCCACCACACTTTTCTGGACGCAACAGGGTCGTAAATCGTGACAACAACTACAAGTATATGATTTCTTTTCAATGTTGCATGTTTGATTTACAGGGAAAATTCATGATATTTGTCGTAAACGTGAAGCAAAAGGAAGGAATGGCCTTCTGAGAAGTCACAGTAGCCATCCATGGAATTACAGAGCAAAACAGCGGAAGTGCAAAACAATCATCAAGGTCTGTATTTGCAGAATAAAAGAATCATGGGTGATAGTTTATGTAGTCCAGTCTAATTGTGCAGATTTCGGAAAATGCATAAATTATGGTAAAAGCTTGAAACTTGATACATTCTTGATACATTCTTACGTCATGAATTAAAGTTTTAGTTTGGAACCACTTCGCAATTCGAAATGGTGACTTTTATCCAAAATGGCGGACAGTCGTTTTGAAAACATTACACCTTTAGAAGACCTTGGTATGAATTCTGCATGTTTTTATTTAACATAAAGCGTCATCTGGCATCTCTATTACATTAGAATTTTCCAATTCTTTATAACTATCAAGATGGTTTAAAATGGACCTGAAAAATATGAAGCCGTATCCTACATGGCCAATGGTTGTTTGGTACACTGTTCTTTCTGTTGAATCAACACTGCATATCTTATACCATAGCTCAGAGAGTGGGATTCTAGATCAGCCGGTCACAAAATTGTTTAGTTTGAGATCCACACAAATCACATCTTGTACTCTGAAATTGCTAGCCATTGGGCGAAAATCATTCGTCATTTGGATAAAAATGTACAACACAGAGCCAAATGTCGCGACAGACGTTTTTCATACGATACATTTTAAAACGAATCCGTGTCAAAGTTGGTGTTGGTATGATGGAAAATCCTCAATGCACTACCCTTTCTCCATTTCGCAGGGATGGAATTTATGGTCGATGTCATCTCCAAATGAAGTGTCAATCAGTGAAAGTGTGATGGTATTGCTAAGTAGTTGACATTTTTTTCCTTTTCTGGTTGAAAGAGATTTCTTTGCATTGCCATCCAAAGGTACTCACTGCGAGTTATAGTCCAGTTCCAACAAGAGAAAGGTACTCACTGCTATATACATGCCTGCGAGTTATAGTCCAGTTCCAACAAGAGAAAGGTACTCACTGCTATATACATGCCTGCGAGTTATAGTCCAGTTCCAACAAGAGAATCTCGTTGGTGAGCATATCTGTAAGCTTCAAAATCTTAAATCACACTTTCCATAACAGAATAGGCCTTCCAGCACACAGGTTATATGGAAAGTGTAAATACATGCATATGGAATATCAAATGTACATGATACTTATACATTCTATTGTCGGACTATTCCATGGTTTCAATTGTGTTTGCAGTAAATGAAATCTAAAAGCTCGCTTGAATTTATTGTTTATGAATATTACAATATATGAGCCAACTGAACTGAAAAAAAAAAGATTATTCAACCCATCGTTTCTTGAATATGAAATTGTATAAAGCTTAGATGTGGTCAAGTTTGCCTGCATTTTGATAAAATTCCTTAAAAGTCTGTTTTGATGTCTCTCGAATACTTTCACTAAAGTAAACAAGATACAACTGGTGTATCACCCTCAGTATAATGCACTAGCATATCAGAAACAGTAAAGGAGTAACTCACGCTGCATGGTCAGCAAGAACATTCATGTATACTTATATTGGGACGTCAGCAGCTTAACCTGGAGTGCTACAAAATTTCCCCTGTGATACAGACCCTGGCCAACACATCGAGGGACCTTTATTGTAGTAAAGGCTAAATGTGTGTATGACAGGACCGACGGTGAAGGAAATGTCTCTGAAGAACCCATTAGTCCCGGTATGTTACAGACTTATAACATCGAACCATTGAGTAGCACGAGGAGAGTCATCTACCAAAACATCGACATCATCCGTCAAATGAAATAATCTGCACCAAAACATCGATCTTCATCCGCCAAATGAAATCATCTACACTTGATTTAGCTTCAAAAAATTCAAATGAACATGGGATTGTACAGTTTTTCCACTGCCACATCTCTGTGAAGAGCACAAATTCATTTTTGCGGTTAGTGTAACGTGGACTTTGGAGTTTGGAGACGTGAAACATTGTTTGCTTTCTTAATGTATGTAGAGGACGGGTTTATGTCAATTTACATTCATAATATATGTAGAGAGAGATAGATAGTGAAGAAGAAATATAGGTACACCTGATATATACCTTATTCCATCTCTGGTATATCCAAGGGTCCGTGTTTGCTCAACTCCCTATTTTGTATTGCTTTATAGAATTTATGCGACTGGTCGCTGTTCGTTGTCTTCGCCTTTCATAGAAGAGATACATACAAACATTATGTCCTCCATCTTCACAAAATTAAGAGGAAATAATTGATGTATATCTCTTAAAAGCTGGTGAAAGTATATCTTATCACACGAAACCTAATCCTAGAAATGACAGTTCGAGTAATTTTAATAGCCATTGTAAATATGATAATATTGTCTTTGATGGCAACAAAAACAAAACATGATGTAAATGAGTTTCACATTGACCTTACAATTGGAGACTTTCATAATAAACTGGTATAAACACCTTTAAAGTATTCAGAATCATTATATTCGCCGAAGTAATTACAACCCATGTTAATGCGCTCTGTAAATCTGTCGATTACCCTGAAAGTAATTAAAAACCATGTAAATAAAATGAGCTCTGTAAATCTGTCAATTACCCTTTAAGTAATTACAAACCATGTTAATGAGTTTTGTAAATCTGTCAATTACCCTTTAAGTAATTACAAACCATGTTAATGAGTTTTGTAAATCTGTCAATTACCCTTTAAGTAATTACAAACCATGTTAATGAGTTTTGTAAATCTGTCAATTACCCTGTAATAAATTCCCGATGCTTTAATCAAAAATGTCCAAAGCTTGTATCAATCCCCCCAATACTACAGCATTCCCCAGAGTTTAAAGTGTAGATAACACAGGGGTTACAACCGGAATACTAATTATAAAGATTCTAAATACTTTCTCGATTTTAGGATTCTCACGCGTGTACATCAATTCGTCATACTCAGTTTTGCTTTTTATGAAGTAATATGGATTGATGTTGACTCATCCTCTGCATAGATTAGCGACTCCACCCTCCCCGCGTCTCCAAACCCTAAAGTCCACGGTCAGCCTTTTACACTACGCCCATCTTTACAGACACGTGTTGTTTAGTGCGTGTTGCAGTAATAAAAGAATATAATGATATTCACAGGCTGTACTCACCAGCCTTACACCTTCGAGTCAGAAAACTTATTTCAAAAAGATTTATGTTGTGCATATGCTGTAAAACTGAACAGGTTAAGAAATGTTTGAGACCTATCTCCACTTGTCTTATCTAATTTTATTGGATCCGGAGCTAATTTGATGGAACAACATTGTTCAATGTAACGAAGTGAGTCTATCTGTTGCTGCAGTTATTCCTCTATCTGTCTGACAATCTTGTTTGATATGGATATCAGTGTTACGTTTATAATACACATTCTTAGAACGTGAAGATTCCGAGAGAAATTAGAGGTAGCGGTAATACTACGTCTATTTGTATCTGATACATAATTAGTCGGGTGGAAAGATTGGAAGAAAGTTGGGCAAACAGAACAACAAAGCAGAAACTGAATTCCTGAATTATCACGTTTCTTTCTTTTCTTTCTTTCTTTTTTTTTTTTTTTTTTTTTTTTTGCGTATCGGACAATAGAGCAAAAGCACCACAAGATAAAACGAGTGTGTTCATAGGAATACATGCAGCATTAATCCCGATACTAAATATCAAAGTCCTACATCTTACAACATTCATAACATTATTGAATAATATATTTTCCGTTCTGTTTTCCGTTCCGCGTTATATATATATAGTTATATATATATATATATATATATATATATATATATATATATATATATATATCTAATTGAAAGAGATATCTCTTAAAGTATAAGAGATATCTTTCTAAGTGAAAGAGATATATCTCTAAGTGAAAGAGATACCTCTTTTTTTTTTTTTTTTTTTTTTTTTTTTTTTTTTTTTTAGAGAGAGATAGCTCTTAATCTTTAAATATCTCCAAAAGTAAAAGAGATATCTCTCTAAGTGAAAGAGATATCTCTTTTTTAGAGAGATAGCTCTTAATCTTAAGAGATATCTCTCCTTTTAAAGAGATATTTCTTAAAATAAGAGATATCTCTTTAATTTAAAGAGATATCTTATTTTTCGAATAAATAGTAAAAGGGCTTGCAGTACATGTAGTTCTAATTAATTCAAGTAAAAGTACATGTATTTAACTCAAGTTTAAGATAAGAGTAGATAAGAGGTATTAATCCTTCAGAGAGTACCGCACACCTACTGTTTCTTTTTTCTTCGTAAATCGCATTGTCGATACCGTTCTTGCATCAAAGTACTGGAAGTACTGCATAGTGTTAAGCGTGTGACTCTGACATTCATATAAGATATGATTTCATTTTGGCAAAATTAACATGCAATACAACTCATGATTATTTTACCAGCAGTTCGAAATATGCATTATAGTAAGACTTTGATAAAAAGGCAAGGAAATGAAAACCAGATCAAGTTAATTTATCATAATCAATACCGTGTATGCAACACAAATGAACTAGAAACAAGTTGAATTTGAATTTGCTTTTTTGTTTGTTTGTTGAAAAAGAGATTTTGTTCAGATATGCATATTTTGGTAAACTGTAAGAAACTGACGATTTTCATTTTGACAATGATTTAAATGTGGTCTTGTCGTAATACTACCTGTCACACCCCCGCATGAATTTCAAATCTGTGTGTTTAAATCGTTTTAGAAATATTTTCTCAAATTTATCTTTTATGAAAGGTTTTTATGTCATTGACAGGCATTTTCAACTATCGATTTTATGATTATGTAAAACAGTTAAAGAATTCATATTTGTAATACGTCATTGCCATTTTATGTGCATTATAAACCCTTGAGGAAAACATCTGTTTTAGAGATCGAATGGACAAAAAACACCAAACTTTTCATATGTATTTCAAACTAAATAATTGTCTATTCAAAATACTTATCAGAATTCTATTTACAGGCAAATGAAATCATAATCTCCATAGCCTTAATTTGCAACAACTCATTTTATGATATTAAAGTGACCCATTTTAACGTAAATATTTCGTTTCGTCGTGCAAGATCTGGAAACACTTGCTTATATATATAGGAACGCTACATAATTATTGGGTTTTATTTATTTATCCAAAGGTTATTTGGTTGTTCGGAATCTCTCGACAATCTTTCACTCATACAAAAAAAAAAAAAAAAAGAAGAATTGTGCAATGTCATTGCCGTTAAAAAAAAAATCTTCCGTGCAACAGCCTCAAATTAATGTTAAACAGTGCAGAATTGAACATTTTTAATTTTTTTTTCTTGGGGAGAATATCATCACGTCAAATATCTTAATTTTACTCTAGATAAATCACGAAGGAGGTCTGTACCTTCGTCTTCACGACATCGACTTAGACTTCTCACACGATGACCTAACTATCGTGCACGTGCGGAGGAATAACACGTGCACGCTGAGGCACATTGACGTACAAGAAGGTGTATGGCTTCATGGTGGACATGTAGAAATTTTGTTTAGGGTCCTGTATCAGTCAAAGTCTGGACGAGGATTCATAATATCTTACAAAAGTAACTATTTTTAGATACGATTTTATAAAAGAAACTCATGTTAAAAGATTTCATGATTTTAAAACGAGGAAGAATTTTGTTCCAAAAAATTAATAACCTATCACACCGATACCGAGTTATGAAATATTGACTTTAGCAGATGTATGCAATCTGTCTATATGAAATATTGACTTTAGCAGATGTATGCAATCTGTCTATATGAAATATTGACTTTAGTAGATGTATGCAATCTGTCTATATGAAATATTGACTTTAGCAGATGTATGCAATCTGTCTATATGAAATATTGACTTTAGCAGATGTATGCAATCTGTCTATATGAAATATTGACTTTAGCAGATGTATGCAATCTGTCTATATGTTGAATTTTGAATTTGTGCATTGAATAATAGTGTGTTTTTATGTTTTAGATGTGAAAACAAAGTTACCACGGTCATTTCGGGACAGGAATGACGTGTGTGAACAGATTACCAGCCATTGATATGGTATAACGGTACACACAAATCTACTGATTACATAGATTATTTAACCAATATTTGATTTATTTATTGTAATGATTTTTTTGACTACAAATACGTGTATCTGTGAGGGAGATTGGGACTCTGTGTTATAACACATGTTAATCCCGCTCTTATATACATTGTTCAGGGATGGGCTACTAAACTCTGTAGTACACAATTCAAGACATCTGCAATCTCCATATTTTGTCGGATTTATTTGTAAAAGATTGCATGCATTTATTTTTGTGAAAATTCTTGAATTCAAAATTACCCACTACATATCTGAGGAATTGGTAGAACAGTTCCTACTTTCCTTTTTCTGTTTCACCATTTATATTTTTATTATATCGCTTACAGTGTGCGTGTATTTAAGAAATAAAAATTGCATATTTGAAAGTACATGAGGGTATGAACTAAAACAGTTTATGCCGAAATACTTCATGAAGCGCTTTTGCATTTTTTATAGGAGTTATGAGATTGATCACTGTTCGTTATCTTCACTTTTATAGGAATTATGAGATTGATCACTGTTCGTTATCTTCACTTTTATAATATTTACATTCACTGAAACTTTTCTTTTATATTTCTTTTTGTTGAAAATGAGATTGCTTTCATCATAGACAATGAATTCATGTTTGTTGCAAACTAATTCGATCCGGTTTTTTAGTACCACCTGTTTGAGTCATCATTATCAAATATGAAGCGTCATCAAGGTCAAAGGGTGCATTGGCTGTTCCGCTTAACGTAACGAATGGGACAACCATATGGTATTTTAGTACTTAGATCTAATTTATATTTTAGAATATAAATATAAACAAAATAATGTCTTCGTTGTTTCATCGGGTTTTGAAGGTAGCAATCATTGCAGAAAGAAACTACACAACCCGCTTACGCTACCTTCATCACCCGATGAAACAGCATTTTATTGTTTAAACACGTTAAATGAATACGTAACAATTGATCTTTTCAAATGTTACTCTGTGGATTGGATCTTTGATATCTCTCGGAACTCACATTTGGCATTATATCGGACGGGTTGATATTACTAAATTATATTCAATCTTTCATCTGTACATATATTTTACTGACACATCTGTTGTTTCTTCTATTATTTAAATAAAATCAGTATACATACACAAAAGCTTTGTCTGATGTTGTATTGTTATGGTAAAGGAATATAGCTTGTGAGCACTTGTATAAAAGGGAAGACTATTCTTGAAACTAGGCGTGTCGCCACTGTGGAGTGTGGAATTGATGTGTAATAATCACACGTGTTGCTTGTCAGCTTGGTATTATCTGAATAACAGTCGATTCCTTTCACAAGGTGCCTTCATAAAACCACAAGACACCAGTGTTTTCCCAGCGCCTCTGCGATCCCCGTTTGGTAAATTACTCCGTTTATCTGATCAAGATGTACATGTAGGGTTCATAGCGGGTGTGACCGGTCGACAGGGGTACCTATTCCTCCTAGGCACCTGATCCCGCTTCTGGTGTGTCCAGGGGTCCGTCTCTCCCTAATTCTTCATTTTGTATTCGTTATAGGAGTTATGAGATTGATTACCGTTCGTCATCTTCACCTTTCTAGGAGTTATGAGATTGATCACCGTTCGTCATCTTCGCCTTTATAGAAGTAATGAGATTGATCACTGTTCGTTATCTTCACCTTTTCATGCAAATCAAAATGGTCTCAGTTGTTGAGGGGTTCTGATAATGAAGAGGACAGAAATTGATGATTTAAAATGCTAAGAAAAATATGATAATAATAGAATATAATCCAACTAGTGCAAGGCACTAGTCTTCTGTGGGGCTTTCTTCAAAACATGATTAGCACAAATTACATTACACAATATGTATATGAAACATGAGCATCATACAACAGAATAGTAGGACATAAAATCATAGTAGTCATGTAGAGCTACGTTTTGTTCGTATATAGAATTATAGTAGTCATGTAGAGCTACGCTTTGTACGTATATAGAATTATAAGTCATGTAGAGCTACACTTTGTACGTATACAGAATTATTGTAGTCATGTAGAGCTACGCTTTGTACGTATATAGAATTATAAAAGTCATGTAGAGCTACACTTTGTACGTATATAGAATTATAATAGTCAAGTAGAGCTACGCTTTGTACGTATATAGAATTATAAGTCATGTAGAGCTACACTTTGTACGTATACAGAATTATTGTAGTCATGTAGATCTACGCTTTGTACGTATATAGAATTATAATAGTCATGTAGAGCTACGCTTTGTACGTATATAGAATTATAGTAATCATGTAGAGCTACACTTTGTACGTATACAGAATTATTGTAGAGCTACGCTTTGTAGGTATATAGAATTATAGTAGTCATGTAGAGCTACGCTTTGTACGTATATAGAATTATAATAGTCATGTAGAGCTACGCTTTGTACATATATAGAATTATTGTAGTCATGTAGAGCTACGCTTGTACGCATATAGAATTATTGTAGTCATGTAGAACTACGCTTTGTACATATATAGAATTATAATAGTCAAGTAGAGCTACGCTTTGTACGTATATAGAATTATAATAGTCATGTAGAGCTACGCTTTGTACGTATATAGAATTATAATAGTCATGTAGAGCTACGCTTTCTAGGTATATAGAATTATAATAGTCATGTAGAGCTATACTTTGTACGTATACAGAATTATTGTAGTCATGTAGAGCTACGCTTTGTAGGTATATAGAATTATAATAGTCATGTAGAGCTACACTTTGCACGTATATAGAATTATAATAGTCATGTAGAGCTACGTTTTGTACGTATATAGAATTATAATAGTCATGTAGAGCTACACTTTGCACGTATATAGAATTATAGTAGTCATGTAGAGCTACGTTTTGTACGTATATAGAATTATAATAGTCATGTAGAGCTACACTTTGTACGTATATAGAATTATTGTAGTCATATAGAGCTACGCTTTGTACATATATAGAATTATTGTAGTCATATAGAGCTACGCTTTGTACGTATATAAAATTATAATAGTCATGTAGAGCTACACTTTGTACGTATATAGAATTATTGTAGTCATGTAGAGCTACGCTTTGTAGGTATATAGAATTATTGTAGTCATGTAGAGCTACGCTTTGTAGGTATATAGAATTATTGTAGTCATGTAGAGCTACGCTTGTACGTATATAGAATTATTGTAGTCATGTAGAACTACGCTTTGTACATATATAGAATTATAATAGTCAAGTAGAGCTACGCTTTGTACGTATATAGAATTATAATAGTCATGTAGAGCTACGCTTTGTACGTATATAGAATTATAATAGTCATGTGAGCTACGCTTTGTAGGTATATAGAATTATAGTAATGATGTAGAGCTACACTTTGTACGTATACAGAATTATTGTAGAGCTACGCTTTGTAGGTATATAGAATTATAATAGTCATGTAGAGCTACGCTTTGTACGTATATAGAATTATTGTAGGCATGTAGAGCTACGCTTTGTACGTATATAGAATTATAGTAGTCATGTAGAGCTACGCTTTGTACATATATAGAATTATAGTAGTCATTTAGAGTTACGCTTTGTACGTATATAGAATTATTGTAGTCAATTAGAGCTACGCTTTGTACGTAGATAGAATTATAATAGTCATGTAGAGCTACGCCTTGTACGTACAAAGAATTATTGTAGTCATGTAGAGCTACGCTTTGTACGTATATAGAATTATTATAGTCATGTAGAGCTACGCTTTGTACGTATATAGAATTATAATAGTCATATAGAGCTATGCTTTGTACATATATAGAATTATAATAGTCATTTAGAGCTACGCTTTGTACATATATAGAATTATAGTAGTCATATAGAGTTATGCTTTGTACATATATAGAATTATTGTAGTCATATAGAGCTACGCTTTGTACATATATAGAATTATAATAGTCATGTAGAGCTACGCTTTGTACGTATATATAATTATAGTAGTCATTTAGAGTTACGCTTTGTACGTATATAGAACTATTGTAGTCAAGTAGAGCTATGCTTTGTAGGTATATAGAATTATAATAGTCATGTAGAGCTACGCTTTGTACGTATATAAAATTATAATAGTCATATAGAGCTACGCTTTGTACATATATAGAATTATAATAGTCATTTAGAGCTACGCTTTGTACATATATAGAATTATAGTAGTCATATAGAGCTACGCTTTGTACATATATAGAATTATTGTAGTCATGTAGAGCTACGCTTTGTACATATATAAAATTATAATAGTCATGTAGAGCTACGCTTTTTACGTATATAGAATTATAGTAGTCATTTAGAGCTACGCTTTGTACGTATATAGAATTATTGTAGTCAAGTAGAGCTACGCTTTGTACGTATACAGAATTATTGTAGTCATGTAAAACTACGCTTTGTAGGTATATAGAATTATAATAGTCATGTAGAGCTACGCTTTGTACGTATATAGAATTATTGTAGTCATGTAGAGCTACGCTTTGTACGTATATAGAATTATTGTAGTCATGTAGAGCTACGCTTTGTACGTATATAAAATTATAGTAGTCATGTAGAGCTACACTTTGTACGTATATGGAATTATAGTAGTCATGTAGAGCTACGCTTTGTAGGTATATAGAATTATTGTAGTCATGTAGAGCTACGCTTTGTAGGTATATAAAATTATAATAGTCATGTAGAGCTACACTTTGTACGTATATAGAATTATTGTAGTCATGTAGAGCTACGCGTTGGACAATAGAATTATAAGTCATGTAGAGCTACACTTGGGATTCTCTTACACTAATAATCCACGACTCTTTAATATTGTAGAGAATTTTGAAATGTTTAAAATGTTTTGTGCTTTGGAAGTTGTGAATTAACATATATGATTAAGAACTCTGCAAAAGAAAAAGACCATGAATATAATCTGTAGACATAGCATGGGAAACTTTGAACAATAGAAGGCTTTTTTGTAACTAAAGTAATTCATATCAAATAAAGGCATTTGAGATGCATCATATTTTGCATTCAATATACGTAATCCTAGCTGATCGTTTCTGAAGTTTGTAAAATCTATCCATGTATGACTCCAGAGAGTTACCCCTCATGTATTTACAATATAACTTTGATGGTAAATAAAGGCATTATTATATAGAAGAGCTATCTGGTTCATAAGAGAATTTTTTCCGTAGAGTGAATAGCATGAGACATGACAGGGATTGTGTAAGATTAACGTGAACACCTAATACTTTCTTCATTTTTTATGGAAATGACCGAAAAGTTCAAGGTGAAGATTAAGGTTATGTATTTTGGATTTTTTTGTGTTCCCATTAGCATTCACGTTGTTTTATTAATATTCAAAATCATCTGATTTTGTGAACACTAATGTTGAATATTGTGCATGTCCTGTCTAAGAAGTGCTTCTACATATGACGTTATTTCCATGGATATGTATCGTGGTGTTATCAGCAAACATCTCAACATATTCGATACGCAAGAGCTTGTTCTCCGTATGATCAGTTTTTAAATCGAGGCAGGCTACTGACAAACAAGTTGATGGTGCAGGGGTTTAATTAAAGTCAGTATTTCACAAATTATGTCGTCGTTATAACGATCTAGTTTGCCAAAACAACTTGTCATGGGTCTAATGTTGTCTGACGCGCTTCATGCCAATTGTTAGGCTGCTCTTTACATACTGATATTGAATACGGTTTCCCCCGTTTACCTGATCAATATATAGGGCTCAAGACGGATGTGATTGGTCGACAGGAGATGCTTACTCCTCCTATACACTTGATCCCACCCTTGGTATATCCGGGGGTCCGTGTTTGCCTAACTATTAATTTTGTATTCTTTTTAAGAGTTATAAGATAGATCACTGTTCGTTATCCTCACCTTTTCTTTACAATGTTCAACAGTCAACAATAAACCATTGATGTAAAATGTATATACGGTGTGACCGTTGGACCGAGCGAAGCATGAAATGGTCTTTGGTGCGGCCAAGTGATAATTATTTATATAGTAATTAAGTACGGTAAATATTAGAACTAGAAATAACCATTCTCTTGAAAACATTCATAGTCTATAAAATTCACCTTGTGCTAAACACCCAGTAACATCTAAATATAAAAAGAGGATGTATGAGGAGAACTACATGATCCGCCTGTTTTTTTTAAGGCGGGGAATATAACGTCACATTTAACTTCGCTGTTTTGTCTTTGAACCCAAACCATTATAGACAACAACAATACATCTCGTTTGTAATTTAAATGCAATTGAAAATAAACAAATTTAACTGACGAAATTCAAAGTAGTTAAAAGGTAAGCGTTTGTATATACTATATATTTTTATCTAATAGATAGAGGCTCATGAACTCCTTCATTTGTTTAGTCGTATAACTGTTTTTCTTTTTGATAGTTTGCTAAAAACTGCTTTAAAAATAATTATACTATTCATTTTGAACAAAGTGAGCATTTCAGTTACAAATTACAAGCCATAGTCTTGTATTTTCGGCAATCAAAATTAAAACACGAATAATTGTTGAGGTAACTAATGAATAAAAATGGCGGCGCCCATGTGGATCATGAAAATTTCATTGAACGTATGTAGAGATGATATCTTCCTTTTGCTGATTTTGAGTTTTTCCTTTTACATACGTGTTACCTTTAGAGCCTTGCTTCGTGGTCCGTTCGAACTTCGCTCGGTATAATAGAAACAATAAAGGATCTAAAATAGAACCCTGTGTCACACCTGTTGTGATAAAATTAACATGGATGACAAGGATCCTCTATAGATCTGCAAGGAAATATAGAACGCCTTTCGCATGGAGTGCTTAATGGACTGTATTTGAATGTCTGGGGTTGGTTGGTTGTTTTATGTGCCGCCGAGAATTTTTCACTCTTATTGAGATGTCACCAACTGTAGGTGAAGTATACCACAAATTTAGACCTATGCTTATCGCTCGTTATCGTGCTAACGCCTGCCGCGACACGGGACCTCCGGTTTTTAGGCCATACCTGAAAGACCCATGATTCTCACTTTTGAAAGCCAAGCGTTTGGTGAAGAAGCAATCACTACCTATGTTTGACGCGGTCATGGCACTGGCAGGGTCCGAACTCACTACCTCAACCGGTTTGGGGCTTACGGCCCGTAAAACTATGTATGACCTATAAAGATGTTTAAGTTCAGTTATTTATATCCAATTCGGGATAATATGGTTCAACCTTGTCGCATTTTGTGACAAAATATCGAGGCATTCGTTAGGGTGCCATAACTATTCTGCAACCGCCTTGATATCCTTTCATTTCTGTGTGACGTGAAACCAAACACTCCCGATTCGTCGTAGACATTATAAGACATGGTCAAAAGTCAATAGGCACGTCATCGACAAAAATTACGTCCGATTGCCGTTTGGCACCCTATATTCCGATATATGACTTCAACATATTGTGCTATTTAGAGGCACCGGAAGGACGTCGCATAGTATCCACACAACTTCGGTACCCTTTTAACAGTGTACAGATGTATATACATTATAATCATTTTAATAGTAAACCCGTGTTGGATTGAGTCAAACGTTATGATACAAAGTGATAAGCCTATTTCAAAACTTGAAAGTTTATAAGCTAATAGCCTGCAGTTTTAGCTAATTAGGAATGGAGTAATGTTCATGTCGACATATCTCACGCATGGAAAGAGCTTTTGATGGCACCGCACAGGTCAGACTGTTGATGGCACTGCGCGGGTCAGACTGCTGATGGCACTGTGCGGGTCAGACTGCTGATGACACTGCGCGGTCAGACTGTTGGTGGCACTACGCGGTCAGACTGTCGATGGCACTGCGCGGGTCACACTGTTGATGGCACTGCGCGGGTCACACTGTTGATGGCACTGCGCGGGTCACACTGTTGATGGCACTGCGCGGGTCACACTGTTGATGAAGCTGGTGATACCTTCGATTAAAAAATAATTGCCATCACCCGTAGAAAATTCGTATTGGAACCAATAGATGTATGACACGGCCCTATAAGGTCCTGTTCCACGACGAGGAATAAACACTATGACTCCCCTCATGGCAGTCTTAGCATTCCATTTGTGAAGTAGAAAATTTATTGCTCAAACGATATGTTTGAACAATTTTGCAATACATGGAAACCTAAGTTGGACAGATCTTTATTTTTGTAAGTCTATGAGACTGATGTCTGGTAATACAACTTACAATCTCTATTAGAATGTAAGTACATGTAATCAAATTGTAGATACCAGTTAAGTTTATTAAAGTACAGAAGGACACCTGTTTAGTACAATTATGAACAACGTCTAGTGAATGTACTTTGTGCTGAATTGAATGTTATCTCTATGTATAAAATTGTGAAAAGAGCAGATAAAAAGAAATGGGAACATAACATCAGCGTCCCTTACAGATATTGTGAGATTTGTCACTTTCTGAAACTATACAGTGTGTGGATTGTTAGTATTCATTTTACCAGAATGTAGGAATCCGGTGCACTCGGTGTCCTCGTCGTGAACATGTGGGTGTTTTATAAGTATGGGAAATTCCTATATTTGCATGCTAGCGTCCGTGTTTACTGATACAAAACTAAATACCACACAAATGAAGCATTATCAATCTGTTGACTTTCTTGTTTTTACAAGGAAAAATTACATGCTTTATTTTTGTTTAAATTATATCGTTTACATAAAAAAACGACCACACCTACTGTACTAGATGAGGAAACGTACTATGAATTTCCAAGGGAAATACATTGTTGTGAAAATATCATATTTATTTCTGATTTAAAATATACAATCATCAAAAGCTGAAGTAGTGATACTCGTCGTCTGTTGATTGACATCCATAGCCCGTAGAATTTCCTGCTAAAAAGAGGACATTATTCAACTGAATGAAATATTTTCTCCCAAATCATTGTGTTGACATGTAGAAAACAGAGTAAATATACGAGCACAAAATTATCTAGCTCTCTTAACATCAATACACATGATGTAAAATACATAAAGTAAAGGTTTAAAATGCTAATTATGTTAAAATGTTCTTTGGGTGCTTCAAATAATCGATATCCACTCGGGCTTGAATAATTCAATATTTTATCTTCATTTCTTTAAAAAAAAAAAAACTACCAACTTTATTTTTAAAAACCTCAAGTGCTATTGCATAGAGGATTGCTAATAAATGCAGTTCATCTATTTACAGATTTCCATTCTCTTTCCTTAAAGCACTCTGATGTAATGTTACGATGACTGTTATATAATCTCTCCAATTCGAACGTATCGCACACAATCATATGCAATGATATCAACGAGTACATTTTCCATCGTCTACAAAAAATTCAAATTTTGAATATTCAATAAACTTCCAAAATGCATAACACGTGTTCGCATCAGTAAGCGAAGCAGCATGTTTTAAGTTTTGTGATTTTACTAACATTTCTACAAGAAAGGTATATTTCTCCTCCTTTGAATCGCAGAATATGTAATAAAATTTTAGCGAAGATATTTTTTAAAAAACGAAATCTTGAATTCGTTCCTTTGACTCTTACCCTGAAGCCGTATTGTGTCGTCATTCAGATCCATGGGCTCCATGACAGATTCACACGCGTTTTTCCTGTTTCTTGCTTTTCTCTTTGCCCTGGATTGTCTACCCTTCCTTTTATTTTTCGTCCTTTTATTCCGTGTTTTTTTAGTACGTCCTTTCTTTTTACCCTTCCCCCTTTTCCTTTTCATTTCTTCTAAATTGAGAAAGAATAAAATTAGAAAATAGATTGGGATTTAACTTTATGCAAGTAAAGTTTGTAGAAGATTTTTAACACAAATAATGGATGATACTAAATAAATTTTGAATTCGAAATTGTTCTTGAAGTTCAGATCCAATACACGTACGTCGATAACAGATCACAAACCCCTTTCCTGATGAGGTAGGATTTTGCGAGTTGGTTACAAATGCTATCTTGACATTGGATTTAATATGTCGAATACGAATGTTACAAGTCTTCTTCACATCTTCTTTCACCTCTTTTCTTTTTCCTTTCGTTACAAATAAATGGTGGTTTGCATTAATGTCCAAGTTAGCGATAGTTAAACGAGTGGAATACGACATTTTAGGCGACAGAGGATATGCGAACGTCAGGCTGCAGCTTGTCTGGTTTTCTGGGTAGTTCCAGGGCCACAAATCATGGCTTCTTATAATCCCCATACTGGGACCCCTTTTCTCCACTGAAACTACTGACTTCCCGTTTTGTGGACAAATATTTCTAACATCTGATGTTTTTAGGTTGGTACATGAAAGTCGGGTTACGTGGAATGACTTTGGTGTTACAAAACAACTAGCTTTTTGTTTGAATGGCGTTATGGTATTATGAAAGAATACCATTCTCTGAGCCGGAATTTTTACGGAACAGTTTTGTTTCCAGTAACATGACATGGCATCTGATTGAGTGACAGGGGAAAGACCCTTACATCTGGAACGGAGATTGCAGTCTTCATTACCGGCAAACAATTCTATTTTCGATATTACATAACCCTCTTTGCAGAACAAATTCAACTCGTGACAGTCTGTTATATTGTGTCGTGTGTCCACGCACCATTCCTTACCATCCGCTACAAGGGAAAACGTGGGATTAGTGTATGCAATCATTTACTAAAGCAACTTCGGATTGAATTAAAAAGAAATCATGTATAGATTGATTTCAAGCTATGCGAAAAAAGTGGGATTAGTGTGTTTAATCATTTACTAAAGTAATCTAGGATTGAATAAAAATGAAATCATGTACTATAGGGTTATTGAACTTATATTGGTGAATATTGGCACGAGTTGGCTGTCAAAATGCACGAGCTTGCGAGTGCATTTTGACAGCCAACGAGTGCCAATATTCACCTATATAAGTTCAATAACCCTTTTATTATATAGCTAAAGTATTTAGTTGTTAAATTATATCCCTTTTCACTCAAACTACTCCAAAACAGACGAGAATTTATCAATATTGGCATCTAAGGTGAAGGTGTGCAATAACAGCATATATTGATCTCAAGTTATGAGAAAATTTTGGGATTAGTGTGTTTAATCATTGACTAAAGTAACTTAGGGTGAATGAAAATGAAATCATGTATATTGATCTCAAGCTTTTGGTCAAGTATTTGAAATATATATAGTTACAGAAACATATTAGAAGAGAGAAAAGAAATAAATGGAAAGAGAGAGCATGTGTTAAAGTGTTTCGCTTTTATCTAAAAATCTGATAAGTTTTCACTGGTTGTATATTCAGAAAGCTTAGAGTGTACATGGTTAACTATTTGCATGCTTTTAAAGTCTTACCTGTCAACAAGATAATGGCCAAAGATGACAATATCAAATATACAAGCACTCCTTTCATGTTCACCAACGCCTGCACAAAACATTTCTATGTTCAGAGAGATAAGGAGTAAAATGTAGATCAAGGTTTGAAAAAAAAAAAAACAAAACATCGTCAAAATGCCAAGAGTTAAGTCATAATTCAAACAGGCTGCATTGTGGAAAAAGATAACATTTTGTCTTACATAAATCAAAGTTTCAATGGTTTAAAAACGCAAAATGCATACAGAACATCGAGTTCAATAAGACATTGAAGTCAAAAATAGCAAGCAGCCTTGAAAGAATTTTAATGACGCGAACATGCCATTGTATCAGGCAACAAGGGTAGCCACGTTCTGTAGGGTTATAATTATGCCGTAGGAAGCCGGGAATCAGCTAAAGGTTGAAGTCATGCCTATCATTGACAAATTGATTGTGATTTTCTTTCTTACCGTTTTCTGCACTTCCTCTGGCAAATGTAAGTAAGATATATACCATCTAATTGTACACTGATACTTGAAATAGTAGAACTTCGAGTGAGTAGCATGAATATGAAGGTAAGGTGTAACCAAATAATTGCACATATCGTTATTTGCTTATACTTTCAATAAGATCTATGTCAACATTATACATTCTGATGGAGGTATACTTTCCAGGTGAAAAGAACGATACCTGCAGGAACTTCAGACGTCGTCATATACTTAAACTGGTTTGTACAAATGGCGGGAAAATTTTCATGCCTGAACTGGTGGGTTTCTATGGTGAGGACTGCACGAATTGTGAAGGTCAATCCCCAGACCTTCTGGCTCAGAAGTATGGATGTACCTGGCGAAACCGATGCAAAGTAAAACTGCAGAAGAGGTCCATGGTGACTGGCTGCTACCGCAAAATAAATTCTATTAAGGTCGTTAAGGGCCCGTGTATTCAAAACGGTGATTAGAAGCTTTTTCACATTCTTATTTCAAAATTACAAAACAAAATGTTTGTTGATTGAATAGGAACCGAGTTGTCATCTGATATGAAGAAGTACATGCATATTGCAAACCACAAAACTATACTAGTATTGCAAAGTGATGAATTGGTAATATATTGTCGATAAAAATGGAGGTCGTTGCTTGCTGTTTTCAGATTTAATGTCTATTTTACCTACAAAATTTACGTGTTCTTGTTTAGATAGGGTGAAACGATCCAATATTAATTAGGCCATTTTATTCATTTTATTTTGCAGCAACAGAAATTTTTGATTTGATAACAAAGAAAACTTTGGCTTTTGGTAAAATAAAACATCTTCCCAACACAACCTTTATTGTGAGAAGTCATCGACATTTTCCGTGGAATTACAAATATTTGACCGATTCCCCCATCCACAGACTCCGATTTAGCATGAAGAGGGAGGACATTGGACAACAAATTGTTCTCTCCGTTTCCTATTTGGACATTCACTCGGCCTCGGACAGCCTGTACATCATGTATAACGAAAGGATAAACATAACAAAGCAATGCACTCTAGCAATAAGCATTACAAACATTTCCTATTTTGATATCTATTTCCACTCTAAATCCAATTTCCCCTTCACCGCCAGGACCAAGGGATTCGTCATGTGTCTGAAACGTAAGAATATCTTTATTTTGAATGCATCACTAAAAAGGTGAAATTGCTCATTTTACGAAATGATAAATGAACAATTTTGAATGATTTAAATCAACATAAATGTTTATTGTCAAACAATGATGAAAGTGAAGTAGATGAAAAAAAAAAAAAAAAAAAAAAAAAAAGATTAGTTCTAAGCTGACCTTCTGCACTATTTTGAAAAGTTATTCGCCCTTGGTAAATATAAGAAAAATCTAATTTTCTAAAAATATGTGCGGTAAATGAATACTTTTATTTCATATTTTCATCAAGAGAAAGTGAATGCAACTTTTTACTAAGAGATTTGCATGAAAATATTTCTTTTTAAAATATTTTATCAAATCATGCTCTACCCATATACTTTAATAAAGGGACTGGTTCACGATTTTTGAACAAAACATTTTTTTTATTTTTGATGTGAAACATTAAAAATATAACTCATTTAATGTTGTCAGCCAATATTTTGACCTGATGAATGCAAGAATAAAAGCAATATTTTAGCCTTAAATCTGTGTTATGTAAACAAAGACTCGAGTCTTTTTATGTAAACAAACAAACCAGGGAAATATCAATTTTGTAATATAAAGCATCTTAATTTTGCATGATCACAAATTTTAACTTTTAGATGACACATTTTACCCGAAGAAAGCTTGAAATGTGAAAGATATAATAAACTTAGATCGATATCCATTTCTTCTGCAAATTTCGTAAACAATAACATACTGCAATCTTTATTTACAAAACAAATAATGAACTCTCTAAAATGAACTTCTGTGATAATGTATAACCTTAATTTTTATGTGAAATCATTTGAACACATTAGGCAGTAGACTCTGGTCATTAAAAGTGAAAAACAAAATTTTGGGGAAAATCGTGAGTCAGTCCCTTTAATGTAAAATTCTAGGTGAAATAAATCAAGTAGTAAACAAAATTCTGAAAATTCCTTTAATGGATTATTTTCATTTTGCTGTACCCTTTAAAATGATACCATGATTACAAAAGTCCCACCATCCATTTACTAGATAATGAAATATGATCGGTATCCATTAAATACCGTAAGTGGTATTATTTAATAACTATGAACTTGGACTTGACTAACATCATAACGAATGCAGTAACGAGCAGATGCCTCTTATTTCGTACAGTGATGAATAAAACTGGTCAAAACTTTGGATCATTGTGTGATGACATCATCAGTTATGACAAACTGCAGTTTTCATTGATCAAATCTGGCTCTAGAAAATGTGATAGGAAAGGTAAGCTACTATGAAAATGAACTTACTTAGTACTTGAGCATCTCTCTCCAATTCACTCTGTCTCTTTTTACTATCTTGACCTCATTCCAGCTTCCAGCATGAAGATGAAACTGTATTCTATCTTTTCAACATTTCCAGATCAATACCATGTTTGATTTAAGGACGAATCATCTATTGGACGTCTTGAATTGTATTATTTTGTTCGTAGATCTTTACATATATACGAGATTTGCACCAATTCACAACTAAAGTACTAATATTATGAAAAGGTGAAGATATCGAACAGTGATCAATCTCAAAATTCCCATAAGGAATACAAAATAGAGAGTAGGGCAAACACGGACCCTGGACACACCAAAGGTGGATCATGTGCCTAGGAGAAGCAAACCCCCCCCCCCCCCCCCCCCCCCGTCGACCGGTCATACCCGCCTTGAGCCCCATATCTCGATCAGGTAAACGGAGTAATCCATAGTCAAAATCAATGTGTAAAGAACGACCACAACTGCTATGAAACATGTCAGACAGCATTTTACCGAATGACAGGTTGTATTGATAACTTAGATCATTATAACGAAAATATATGAAAACATTTCGTATTATTCTACAAAGAAGAATGATAAATACTTATATCTAACCTAAAAAAAAATGATAAAGAATGGACCGAATTTTCTTATTTTCATGTTTTGCACATTGGCCTCTATTTTCGCAATACAAATCTTCCAAAGAAAATTAAGAGAGGGAATCTAGCGTGGCCTACAAAAGGGAAGGTAGAATTATATATAGATCTATATCACAGAAAATTTCACTTTATTTGGATACCCACTTCCGCCCCTACCCGGGGTTGAACTCACGACCAGCGGAACCAAATTTGGTTCCGCAGGTCGTGAGTTCAACCCCGGGTAGGGGCGAAAGTGGGTATCCAAATAAAGTGAGATTTTCTGTGTTTTATATTAAATATTTCTTGACTTAGGGCAGTTATGTTCATTTAAGAGTTCATTGCTATCTCTGTGGTTTATATATATATATATATATATATATATATATATATATATATATTCTGTTACTTATGCAAATTAAAGGTGGTTTCCTTAGTTTTGGAGCTTTTTATGTACTTAAAACAAATATTGTTTGGCATACGAATAAAGCATTTGGTATGGATGTAATAATGAAAAATAAATAATAAAAAAAACAAAAACATGCCATTTAAATTTCCCAAAGTTGGCAGTCTGAATTCTATCGATAATTTGATCCCCACGTGTACTTTGCATTTAATCCGCTCATTTAGTGTGCATTTGATCCGCTCATGTAGATTGCATTTGATTCGTTCATGTAGTTTGCTAATCAGAATTATGCAAAAGGACGTCAGATTTCGATTTTCAGATTGAAAAATTAGAGTACATCATATTACCGTCATTGTTTTCTCATATGATATAACAATTTGTGCATTCTTCATGTAGATCTCATTTATGTTTTTATAATCTAAAAATATAATGATACCTTCCTGCAAAGCATAATAGATAATATAATTCAAAGCAATTGAATTCCCTTCATCTATGTAGTTTGCAAAAGTCTGAACTTGGGCTAAGAATGACAACTGCCAAACGTATTGTTTTTAGATAAAATTGACAGAGCTCTCTGGCAATATGTTTTTCTTACCACGGTGTATTATACATTTCATAATTGATTTCAAAGCACCATTGATCAGACACTTTTTATGCATAAAATCATGCATTGAATGTAATAAAGTACAAGATGATATCCTTTTCCTACAAATCAGTAGTCTCTATGGATATTTTTAACTTCATACATTTTTTTTATTCAAGGGGGAAAAGGACGCCGAAAATGTAATAAAAGAAAACCCACCAAGAAGAAGGAGACCTGACGTCAATCGTTATTCAGACCTGACGTCAATCGTTATTCGTTTCGTTGTTATCATATTATCATTGCCGAAGTAAAGCTGTACACAACACCAGTTCTTCTCCCATGGAGTGTATATTATCATTGCCGAAGTAAAGCTATACATAACACCAGTTCTTCTCCCATGGAGTGTATTTTTTATTATGAATCCAGAAATACTTAAGTAAACAACATAGGTTGCTTTCAACGAACAATTTTCTGATTGATTATACACTTCTCTAACTTAGTAATGGGGTAAATTCTCGTACCTTATAATAAGCATATAATGGGTTACTTCTTTATACATACCTTTAAAAACACATTATTCTAGTTGTCCAAAATGCTTTTCTGCTTAGTGTACAGAGGGTTCTCAAGAACGTTTGAATGTCTATCAATTCAAATGCAACTGTATTTTGGTGAATACTTGTTGGCAAAACGCTTTAGGTGAAGACTTTGTGTATGTCTAAGATTAGACAAGTAACAGCAAAATCGTGTACACTCTGCCATGTGTTTCATAAACTAGAAATGGTGAAAAGTTTAGATAGGTTCCACGAGGAATATGTACCGCTTCCAGCCGAGGAAAAGCTTGAAACAATAGTCTTTGTTTGTAAGGCTTATTTTTACAACAATAATTTAGAAGATCTTGGCAAAGACGGAATTTGATTATTCAATTCATATTTACTGTTCCCTTTCTTTTCAACACTTTGTAATGCAAGGTGAAGATAACGAACAGTGATTAATCTCATAACTCCTATAAGCAATACAAAATAGATAGTTGGGCAAACACGGACCCCTGGACACACCAGAGGTGGGATCAGGTGCCTAGGAGGAGTAAGCATCCTCTGTCGACCGGTCACGCCCGCCGTCATAGATCGATTCGATATACATTGTATCCCAGGGAAATTGACATAAATGACACCAGAGCGTCCTTCACATCTGCTTCATATTTGGATGTTTATATCACACTCACATTCCATCACTATAACTTATCCCTTCATGTACCCCTTTTGTCATGTTAAATTTAGCACTTTAGATATACCCATTGCGTACCTCAGACTCCTCACCTGGACAATTCTGGTGATTTTTTCTGTTATTAGAGAGTAAATACTTGTCTAAGATTCACATAATTGTTACTATAAATAATCACATTTTGCTAATTGAATTCATGGATTTCAAGAATGTCAAGAATGTTATTAGTTTGCTAGAAAAAGAATTGTTTGACCAGAATATTTTGTAGGTGACATAAACAAATCTACAGTACTGCGAACTTTGTTTCGAGGGTTTGTGCTTTTACCATGGATTGTGTCGGAATGGCTTAGACACGGTACCACTGCAGTGTCAAACCCCTGCAATCACGGAAATCAAGAATGTGTAGATTTATTGATAAGATGAGAACGGAAATTCGTTGCATTTCACGCCTTTCGCTGGTTTTCCCTTTGATCTAAATCATGTAGGATTTTGTACAAAGTATTCATATAAGAGAATCACTCAGAAATAATTGACATTTTGTTTGAATTGTCTGATATCCACTCCAGTCGACATGAAAATATACACAACAGTCCAGCTGTTCTCAATCTGTCTCATTCTGATAACAGGTAAGTAAATTGGTGTAATGTGTTAAGTCTGAAGGTACAGGAAGACATGCCCTCTAAAAATTCTATTTGTTTTTCAGGGAGGGGATTAGTGTTTTTAAAAAAGATGTATTTATCTGATTATCTCGCGTATCTATGTGCTGTTGGTTTTCTATATACCGTATCAGTTTTACATTATGACCCCTGGGTCGAGGCCTCTGCTGGTGGACTGTTAGTCCCCGAGGGTCTCTACAGCCCAGTAGCTAAGTACTTCGTTACTAGCTTGAAAATACGGATGTATATTTAATTGCTGTTATAAAATTTAGAAATTCATTTCAAAATTAAGGATTATTTCCCTCATGCATAGCTCTTATCCTTAGACGAATTTGACTCCACTTTTTTGGCACACTGTTTTTGCCTATAATAGCTCTAAAACTTCATTGTTATTTCGGATTTCAAACATTTCGGTTGAGCATCACTGAAGAGACATAATTTGTCGAAATGCGCATCTGGTGCATCAAAATTGGTACCGTACAAGTTTTACATCTAAGGATTTATTTACATGAACGTTGTACAGTCAAATTTTGTTCAAATTTGCATTTTTCTTCGTAAGATTCTTTAACAATTCCAAAATAAGATTACAATCTTAATAATTGATAATCTTCATTAATACATGACAAAATTAGAAGGATAAACTGCACCCCGTAATTTTGCGTATGGATTGAACATGTATGTACGAGGGCTGTTCGATATGTAATATGTATTGTACCAGAGCACGATAACGCTTTGCACTATTTCGTGGATGATGATAATCTTGAATAGCTCCATTCAATACTTTTCCAATGGTATAAACATGAGCCTTCAGTTCCACATAGTTTTGAACTTATAGTCATTCAATAGAGCCAGTCGTTGATCACTGTTGTAAAAATGTTTGGGAAACGGGTTGAGAATATTGAATATATAAATATATTAAATATTGAAGAGGTTAGAGCTTATATAAAAGTTTGCACAAAACTCGGTCATTCGGTAATGCAGATTTTTGTTTTACTGAATTGGGGTAAGTATATGGGTCTGATAAGATATCTTATGAGACAGTTAGTAGGTGGAGAAAGAAATTTCTGACTGTCACAGAGTCCGTCAAAGATGCAGCAAAATCTGGCCGACCTGTGACTGTAACAGGCAAGGCAAATATCTCAAAAGTCAGGGGAAATAATTGAAAGTGATGGCAGATACTCGATTTGTGATATTGCCAAAGCTGTTGGCATATCGCTATCGCGGGTGCATTTCAATTTGAAGCGTATTTTGAAAGTACGAAAGATTTCTGCCAGATGGATACCACATATATTGACAGATGACCAAAAACGGGTACGAGTACCAACCGCTAAGCAACTGTTCAAAATGTTTCCCAAACTCAATCAAAGACAATTTGCAAACATTGTTACTGCTGACGAAACATTGGTTCACTATTTCGAACCAGTAAAAAAAATTGGAAACAAAATATGGCTAACTAAACACGGTAGAAGGCCTGTAGTTGCCAAATGAACCATAAGCACAAAGACGGTTCTTTATTGCATATTCTTCTCATGTGATGGTATAGCCGTGCAAATACCGGTGCCGAAAGGCAAAAGCGTTATAGGTCTTTATTACCGAGATGTTATACTAAAAAAGCTCAAGAATTATTATCATAAACGACGCCCTGTGTCAGGATTTAGGCATGTTTGTCTACTTCATGAAAATGTTTTATCATACACACCTGAGCTTGAGGAGCAATTTTTGAAGTCAGAGGAGGCTACCGTCTTGCCACACCCACCATACTCTCCAGATCTAGCCCCATGCGACTTTTTCCTTTTTCCAAAACCTAAAAAGTTCTTATCTGGTCGTCGTTGCAAGTCCCGACAAGCCCTTGGCTCAGCCATCAGCCTCAGAGGTCTACCTAAATCAGCGTACCGTCCCGGTACGAGAAGAAATGGATTCAGAGATTGAAATTATGTATTTCAAACCGCGGATAATACATTGAAGGGATGTAATATTCATTTCACTATTTGAGCCGAATGCTTTTGAGATATCGTACAATACACATTACATATCGAACAGCCCTAGTATCAATATAGATTTACAAGTACGATTATTTTCTTCCATAATTCAATTAAGGTACAGTGAAGATGAAGCGAAGAAATACATGTATACAACATTTTAGTTGCGAAAATGAGGATCGGTTGATGCAGGTGTCAGGTTACGATCGTCCTTATTTTGATACAACGAGCAGCAAATTACTAAAACACAGCTTGGAGAATTCACCAGTATTCTGCATGTGGAAACACAAATGTAGGCTGAAGAACATACGAGAAGAAATGAAAAGATGGTTTGAGGAAAACATGAGATGTCTTAAAAGTGGTAGCGTTTGTTTGTGTCTAATATGTTATTAATAATAATTCATATTGCTACTCAGAAAAACTGTTATATATATGTTAGGTCTACATTTCCGTCTTTCAGGACTACAATATTTCGATTTTAACGTACCTCTACATTTCTTTTATAGAAACAAACATCTACGACTTGGTCTCCAATGAAACTTCCCAAAAATGGTCACAGGAACGGGAAATTTTAAGTTTAGACCACGCAATTGTTGTCAGAAGCCAAAAGAATTTTCCTTGGAATTATGATTATGTCGATAATCATTTCAGCCACGTGTTAGAATTCAAAACTGAACAAAAACACATCTATAAATCCAAACTAGCGGTGCGGGTTCTGTTGTCGGAAATCAATGTCAACGATCGTCTGTTCATTCAATACGGGGAAACTTTAGAAAATATCACACCAGAATTTGGACAGCAGGATATCAATATTACTAAACTGCAGAGCATAACACTGCAATTCCAAAGGAAATCCAGTAACCATCTGAATTCTGATAAAGGATTTCTCTTATGTATGGAAAGTAAGCAATCATACAAATCTTATCTATCTGTCACTACAGAACACAGGTGCAAACTGAATGACAGAACGAAACACAAAAAGCTATCATAGAGCGCATTTTTTAACAAATAAGTTCTCGCAACGTCATTTGATTGTACAGCATAATTATAATTATATTTCTTCAACAAGTTAATGATGTCTATGGGTAAATTTAGTTATGGATCTCGTCGACCAGAATAAGACAGCCTGTGATGCGGTGTTGGAAGAGATGACAGTGACAGAATGTTCAAAAGGTGAGTGTAACTGATGACATAAAACTCGGTATAGATTATTACGCAGTCATTTCATAAGTTTGTCTTTCTCGCTCTGTTTGATACATGTGTGTTCTAATAATGAATTTTTACATTTTAGAGAGTACTCTGAATTCCCTGATTTTTCAATATTTGTTTACACTTGGAGAAGTCTAATCCATTCTTTCTTAGCAAAATCTTGTACTGATCGAAATAAACATACATGAAATTGCATGTGGTATACTGGTATGATAATGACACTCAGTTTTTATTAGGTGAGGACAAAAAATTTAAAAAGGGAAAGAAAAATGAAAAGAGGAAGAAAAGGAAAGAAAAGGGGAAGAAAAAGGAAAAGAGGGAGAAGAAAAGGAGAAGAAAAGGAAAGATAGGGAAAGCAGGAAGAAAAGACAGAAGAAGAAGAAGAAGAAAAAAAGGAAAGAAAGAGAGAACAAGGGGAAAATCAGAGACATAATTATTTAATGTTACTGTAAGAATTGTCGAGTCGTATTTTCTCTAGAGAGTAAAACTAATCACCAATGTTATATTTACTTCAAAAAAGTTTTCATAATTTTAAAACTTCAAAGATTGTTACTAATATTTTTCTAATAAACTGAATAAAAGTAAAACTAAATTGACAATTAATTCAAATAAAAACAAATCTAAGTTCTTTTCTCGAAAGTTATACCCCCATCACACTAGGCCACGTTCGCACTACGACCATGTAAATATTGATGATCGTAGTGCGATCGGGTACGTCGTAGTAAGGTCGTAGCAAGAACGTAGTAAGGTCTTTATGGTCGTGGAGCAACTTTGAACATGCTCAAAACAAACGTAGTGCGGTCGTGGTCAAATTTGATCGTAGTGGAAGCGTAGTAAGGACGTACTAACGTCGTATCTAGATCGGCATGGTCGTAGTAGAATCGTAATGGGATCGTGATGCAGAAGAAAACGACTGCACTGCGATTCCACTACGCTCTCTACACGACCATCCCGTTTTCACTACGTTCTCATTACGATCATCCCGTTTGCACTACGTTTTCTTCACGCTTCCGCTACGATCACGGCACGTCCATACTATGTTGTTGAAGACTGTAGTACGTTTCTACCAAGCTCATCTCGTCCTTAATACGTCCTCACTACGATTTCACTGCGCGCAAGCCACGACCGAATCACGTTCTGTTCTCCCCCACACACTGGTATAAAAACTGAACAAAGGTTGCATATGACCATTGCTTCTTTGGAATCATGGAAAGGCCAGACCAAGAAATATTGATGGAGATGTTGATGCATATTCAGTATATGGCACTTAACGACCAAGCTGCTAGACAAGAAGGTTTTGAGCTGTATTTATACTGAATCTGGATCTGGTTCAGCTGCTGCAAAGCGTAGCGACAGCGGCGCGGAAACGTGGTAGAACCTTAGTAAGATCGTGGTAGAATCGTTGTAAGATCGTGGTACAATCGTGGCAGAAGCGTAGGAAACTCGTGTTGCAGTCGTGGGAGTCGTGGTGAGAGCGTAGTTAGAACGTGATGGACGTAGTGGGAGCGTAGCAAGAATTTGATGAACGTAGTGAGAACGTGGTGAAATCGTAACAAGGCCGTAGTTTAATCGTAGTGGAGTCGTGATAAGAGCGTAGTGAGGACGCAGTAACATCGTGAAGACAGACAAAATTACAAATTCATGCCGTTCGCACTACGATCTCACCACAATCTAAAAAAATGATAGAACGTAGTGAGGTCGTGATGTATTGTGACAGGGCCATTAATGGACGCTATCTCTTCAGAAGGCACTGACCAGTTTGGCAGCTCGTAAAACGAATTGACCTCACGAAAGCAATGGCAGCACACAAAGTTTATCCTATTGGGAATCTATCTTATTTTTCCTCGCTGTACAGTGTATCTGTATTTGAAAGAAATTTACATTTAATTAAACAGTCCTGTACATGTATGACATATTGACTTATAGGCACTATAATAGTAATGTACATATATAACATATTGACTGATATGAGCTATGACAGTGCTGTATATGTATAACATATTGACTGATAGGAACGTAATCACTATTTGGAACTTTAACAGTGCTGTATCTATCAATCTATCTATCTAAAATACTTATTTTAGGAATAAATACACTAATAGGAACCATGATCCCTGAAAACAGACGTAATCGTAGATTTAAAAACTGATATACCATTCTACAATGGGAGAATTATGGGTACTTCATTGAGATCCGATTGTTTTTGGAAATAAAAAGATTGAACCGTATTCATAATGATATCTATCTATACATCGTAAGTTTAAAATTTCAGTTTGTCTTGTGAACCAACATCATTTTGAAAATCTGATAAAAGACTGATATTGTAAATTCTGTGCACTAGAGTTTTCTCCTGGATTATACTGTATCCAATAATAGCCGTTCCTTCAATCAAACTCACAAACCTATAAAATGTCGAAGCAAATATCATAAGTTGGTTTTGACTTCAATTGAAAATAAATGTAACCATTGAATTCTTATTTTAGACCTTGTCGATAATCAACAAATCTTCTTGATTTCAATGTGGAACAATAGTTGAATGTAAATAAAACTTCTTAATAATTTCAAAAACTTTGTCACTTTTAATATATGATCTCATATTAAACAGTCCTCTTACTTCATGGAATCCTGGATAAATGATTTAATTTCTGATAATGAATTACCTCTTTGGTAATGTAAACAAGTGAAAATAACGAAGAGCGATCGATCTCATAAATCCTGTACAAAATACAAAATTACGAAAAGGGCAAATATGAACCCTAGGACATGCCAGAAGTGGGGTCAGGTGCCCAGGTAGAGTATGCATCCCTCTTGACTTGTCACACCCGCCGTGAACCCTGTATCTTGATCAGGTAAACGAAGCAATTCGTGGTCAAAATTAGTATGTAAAGAACGGTCCAAGAATTGGTATGAAACACGTCAGACAGCATTCAAACCATTGACAGGGTTGTATTGCAAATTAGATCATTATAATGACCATAGAAGTTTTCAAAAGCTGGCTTTAAACGCGTGTTGAGACCCCTGTAGCATGAATTCATTTATCAATAGCCTGTCTCGCTTTAATAATTGATCATACGCAGAACATGCTGTCCAGGATCGAATCAGTTGAAGGACATAAACATCATATACAGGTTGTAATGGAATATTACTACACAAATACCGTTTTCAATACTATATATAAAAGCACAGAATTCCGATACCTATAAGTGTCGGATCCATCACGTGGGTCAAATACAAAAAATATACAAGCACTCAAATGGCCAACGACACGAACAATTAGATTGACAAATTTGGGGGACGACATGTCCCTTCCTCAGGACATACGAAATGGTTTACATGAAATGGCTAAAGATGTACAAGGAAAAAACCCACTAGCACTAAAACTACACCAAATCTACAAATTATTTTAGCAGCAAATTACATGTTTAATGTTTTTTGCTTGCTAATCAATATTTCTGGGGGAGTGAATTAGAACATATCCTATTCGTCTAACCGCCTGATCCACAATGCGCGAAGTACTAACGATAGACTTAATTAATCTCAAGTAGGATGAGTTAAATATTTATGTTAATCAGTGCAAAAGTCAACTTGTACCCGTTGACATTTTCTCGTTACTTTGCACTAAGAATACTAGTAAATAAAAAGATAAATGTATAATATTCTTTAAAATTTCAAAAATGATAAATAAGAAAATCTAAAATAAATAGAAATTTTGAATAAAAAATAGACAATGTGGACCCCACTCAAGAAACAGAAATAGCAGCCTAGAAAGTCAGACAATCATTGGGTGTCCCCGCACTGATCATGTCTAGGACAGAAAGATAAAATGAAATATTATCAGATAACAGAAAACTGACCAATGGGTTTTGCACATAACCAATTGGTTATGTTATATGATGGTCAAAGTCAAACTGTGGATAATTCTGGCACAAAAGGTGCATGTAAAGCGTTTGTAAGCTAGACCAGTACACCGTACGTCTTGTAACCCAGTTTACATGTACAAAAATATAGTTTCTCAAGTAAAACTAGTAAATGAAAGGCGAAGATAACGAACAGTGATCAATCTCATCACTCCTATAAGCAATACAAAACAGAGTTGGGCAAACACGGACCCCTGGATATACCAGAGGTGGGATCAGGTGTCTAGGAGGAGTAAGCATCCCCTGTCGACCGGTCACACCCGTCGTGAACCCTATATCTTGATCAAGGAAACGGAGTTATCCGTAGTCAAAATCAATGTGCCAAGAACGGTTTAACATTCGGAATGAAACACGTCAGACAGCATTTGTCCCAATTATAGGTTGTATTGGCAAACTAGATCGTTATAAATATGGATTTAAGCTAGTAATAAAATGAAAAAAGAGGAAAGCTGATAATGAATTTGGTAAATGTTTAAACCGTGATGAGGTCAGTATAGGTTTATTGATTGATAACTTGAGGGTTGAAGGACTACGGTCGATACATCCAGAATTTTTCCTTCTGCTTTCTTTCGGTATCTGACCAACTTGGGTCATGGTCAATAACCACTACAGTCATGTCCTCCCATTCGTGATTATTGCCATTCAAATGTGTAGCTATGGCAAATCTTTCTAATCTTTCTTGGTTTTGCCAGAGGACACGTGGTGGTTTACCCGTTTGCGAAGGTTGGTTGTTTCTCCTACGTACATTTTCTGGCAGACATCGCAACTGTTAAGATTTAGCTGATGAGATAAATGCAGTTATTGGTCTTGCAGGAAAGGTTTTTCAATATTTTGTAACTGCGACCTGTGATAGGACTGCTAAAGCTCTTAGTGTAATTGACATCTGAGGAAGGTAAAAGTTTATCCTGTCTAGTCAGTACTACCATGTTCTTCCGCTTTCTGCGGTGTCTGATTGGGTTCCTTGAAAACATCAGCCAATCGTTTATTGGCGTACAGAACGGCTAAATGTTTTCTCAGAATACCAATGAGGTTCTTGAGGGCAAGATGGTAAGTAGTGACTATTGGAACCCCGTCGTTTTGAGAATTTCCTTTGTACTCGAGGAGGGACTGTCGGTCCTGTCGTGACATCTCATCAACTGTGGACTGTACCTTGCAAGGATGATGTTCTCTGTTTGTCAGATGAGTTTTGAGGATTTGTCTTTGCTCTTGGAAAGTAGTAGGAGTACAACAGATGCGGCAGATTCGGGTAGCTAAATCTTGGGGCACAGTTTTGAAAGTATGAGGTGGATGACAACTGGATGGAATAAGGTATAAATAAAAGTCAGCGGACTTCGTGTGGAGATTGAACTCAATTTCCTTGTCTCTATGTGTGGTTGGGGTGTCCAAAAAGTATTCTTGGAGGTGAAAATTTTCACAGTGAATTTTATGCAAGAGAAGAGTTTGCAATCTTGATAAAGTTGAGGCTTTCACGACCGTCAACTTACTTCATCCCAATGTCATATCTAACACGAAGCCAACTATGAGGTTTAACTGGTGAATAATGTAGGAGACTATGTTCAAGTCTTCCAATAAAAATATTGATATAAGATGGTGCCATTTTCTCCAATAGCTGTGTCCCTTATTTGACAATGGGATTCGAATCCACGATATAAGGATATATTGGGACGATACTCTCTAACCACTACGCCACACGGGAAACATTTTTGATCTTGTGTTGATGTTTTCTGGTATGAGGTGACGTGTTCTTTAGCCAAAGAGCGAATTTGATTGAAATAATCTTCGGCATCCAATGTGAAAAAAAAAATGTTCACGTTCAGGAAAAAAAGTTGAAAAGATTGAGCACATCACATAGGCGTCGGAAGCAAATTGAAGGAGGAAGGGGGGGGGGCTAAAGAATTCATATACAAATTGTAACTGAAACTACAGTACTTGAGTTAGCTGCAGGAATTGGCTATTGGCTCATCAAAATGTCACAAATTTTCAGCCCTTTCGTTAGAATTTTCCAAAAGCAAACAAACAAACAAACAAACAAAACAACCCCCAGATAGTCTGTGTTAATTCTCACTAACAAATTCATTTGCCACGCTCCGTAGATCCAAATTCTCCGTCTCTTCTTGATATATATGAAGGATCATCAAGCTATTTAGTCTAATTTGGGTCATAGTTGATCGCAGATACGATTTGATGCGGCGTAGTGTGCTAAACATTTTTCACTGGTAGCATTTGTTGCGGGCATTAAAGGTAGCAGGGGACAGTTTCGCACTTTTTTCCAAAAATGGAAATACCCCATATTTGAAGTGATATTACATGTGTAAAAATGTATACAATAATTTTAGGATGCATGTCAAATGTAGCTGAGTGCTTCATAAAAATGTTGATATGCAACATGTAGGTGTCACCATGATTCCTAGCATATAGATGGGTGTGTAACGGGAAGGGAGAAAATGCAACGGACCAGACCGGGATTCGAACCCGGGCCCCCTTAATTCTCTAGTCAGGTGCTCTACCAACTGAGCTAACTGGCCACCTGTGATCGAACCCGGCCGACCGCTACAGGTGCAAATACGAAACTAAGACACGTGGTCAGTTGTTGAAATTTCATTCTTCAGAGATTTTGTTACATTACCAGTTACTGAAAGCGAAGTCTCATAAAAATATGGCATCAAGAATGCTGCACTTTCCGACATTTTGCCTAAAATTTCAGCAATCAAATTATGAACCAATTAAAACTTTACTTGAACTGGTTCGCATGGTTTTATCCGCTTTTAAAGTTGTAAATAGCCGCATGAACCCCCTTACATGCTTTTTAACCTTGGAAGTGAGACAATACCGTAGTTCGTCTGCAATTTGTTTTGAATCATCAAAGCATGTCTCGAATTCGGCATCAACCTCTCTATAGATTTCTTTTCGAAAAATCGTCTTTTATTTCAAAGCATTGATATCTCACATTATGAATAACGATCTGTTCAATCACCGCTACGTATGGGACCTCATTATGTATTGAAATCTCACATTATGAATAACGATCTGTTCAATCACCGCTATGTATGGGACCTCATTATGTATTGAAATCTCACATTATGAATAACGATCTGTTCAATCACCGCTATGTATGGGACCTCATTAAGCATTGATATCTCACATTATGAATAACGATCTGTTCAATCACCGCTACGTATGGGACCTCATTATGTATTGACCTCGGAGTTTATTCAGCATGAATCGTTCTAAAATATGATGTATATATAAGAGAAAACTTTGGAAAAATAGACGATAACATGTGTTGCCATGAAAACAGTTTGACAAAAACATAGAATGGACAACTTAAAAAAAAAAGATTGATACTTTCTATTCTAGAAAATATATATGCAAATTAAAAAGTATCATCTTCTTGATGCCATTTTGAAGAAAAGTTATTTAAATCATGTGATCTCGTGTGTTAAAAACCTATAAGGTAAGTATTGAGCGTTACACTGTACATAAGAAGTTTTGAGTTCTTTTCGAATAGGATGCTCACAAATATATACTTTGTGGTTGGATTGTATTTCTTGTTGTCGATCGAGGTGGTAGTGCTATTGAATAACAAATTTTGTTAAGTTTAGTTTCCAGTTTCAAAATATGTTTGTACATATCGTATATATCAACTATAGCTTTGGCTTTAATACACTTTGATTTTTCTTGTAATGTGTCAATGTACAGATAGAGCGAAAATATATCCACTGAACGAGTTAATGAAACATTACAAAACCGGATATCGGCCTCTTTTTGAAGTTGTAAGTAAAGTCAGCATGGTTTACTTTTTTCAGGAAGATATTTCATCTCATAATTTTGTTACATGAAACAAAACACATATAGAATTGGTTTTAAAGATCTGTAGTATTCTCATCGTTTCTGTCATAGGATATTTATATGAAGTAGGAGTCACTTAAGTTAACGTGGAGGGAATATTAAGGGGGGGGGGGTGGGGGGGGGGGGGTCTGGACTAGAACCTAAACTTAAGTTAGTTTTCATTGTCTTGATTTCAAAATCCGCTACTGTCCCACGAACGTAACATTAGGTGTATGTAACAGTAAGTGCAGATCTATCATCAACATAACTTATTACCTACGATGGGTAAAGATATTTGGTTGCAGAGCTCTGAGCTGAACAGGTTGAACCTGATCTGAAATTCTCGGAATCTCCTAAAGTGTAATCACGAACATGGCTCCATGCTTCTTCGATGGGGAATAAACCGTTTTGACATGTATTATTGAAACGTGTGATAAAATTCTTGAGTTTTGCAAAATGTACAAGAAGATATAATTCAGTCTATGCGAAAGTTTTTTGGACCACACTGTAATCAATGAACACTCAGGACCAAACCAAATTTTGTCTGACAGAAAAACCTAATGTAAAGTGAAACCAAGGAAATCTTATTTATTATACTAGTAATACTATTGATATTTTATCTTGAGTAGGCCTAACAGCTTTTCTTTTACTAGGGATCGCTCCTGGATAATATTTTAGACGGTCCATGCGGGTTTAATCATATTCATTTACGTATTTCGATTTGTGCGATATTTTTTTATTGTATCAAATATTTAAATTACGCGGCGTCAAAATAGTAAAGCTCAAAACGATACAATTTATAAAAGAAACGAGTAACAGCATTGAAGGGAACATCGAATTTAAGATTCACTGTCACAAATTAAAGATGTTTTCTAAAATACAAAATGGTAAGATGCCTGGGTTCTGTTGATTAAGTGTTTAAGTTCATAATTGTTTGCGGCTGACCACAGCCAGGATGTTTTCAGCCACTATTTTATCCCTTATGCAGGGTTTTCACTAGAAATTATTGAAGATGAGTCCCAGAATCGTGGTTTATTTAAGCAGGTTGAGTCCCATGAAAATTTGATGCATCCCATGAAAGTTTAATTAAGGAGTAATTTTTCCTTCACCCCTATTTATACAGAGTGAACACAAGCTGAGACGTACCTCTGTTCACTTTCAACTCCAACAAATTGTAAAAATTGGTGTATTAATTGATTCTAATTGCCAAGCCCATGCCTAACAGTGATCACTTTGTACATGTCACATGAAATTAAAGGTAATCAATCTTGACTTGGCCTTGTACAACTAATTGTCCACGCCAGCAGAATAACTTCCCCGAATCTCCAATCATCACAACAACCCATTCAATATCAAACAGCATTTTAATGAACTTCTTATTGTGATAAAAGAGATGCGTACTAGTTTTGTTTTAAAAACCTGCTAAAGTTTACAAACTACACTACTTTCAATTCCAATAAAAATGGCTAACGGAAGACAAACATTAATATAGATCCCGATTTGTAAGAAAAATAAATACGAAATAAAAATAAATAACTGCCAATGGCAAAATGGTTTCCACTTTGCATCTTATCTAATTATCTTTTTAATATTATATTCTAATTCACACCTAATTCACTGATGCTAAACAAACAAGTCGGATTGGGACATTGTGAACTCTGTTCAATAGAGCGTACCGTTTTACCTAGATTTTTTCCTACTACAAGTTTTACTGTAATTAATACAGAATAACGGGGCTTCTAAGTAAAATTGTGATTTTTACTCAGGAGTCCGACACGCGTCCGCGGGACTTGCCATATCAGACAAACTTGTGTCCCAAATGAATTTTCTGTGTCTAGGACACAGATTCTTGCGTTAGTGACAACCCTGTCATGTATATAAAAATAATGTGTACAGGTAAAGCCCAATGTATTTAACCTTGCCCAAATTTTTAAAAAAGTATCAAATGGAAGATGAGGCCATGAATCAAACATTTCTATTGAACGTTATCATTCCTTAAGTTGTTTCAGTTCTACTATCACCTCGATAGTTAATGATTTGAGAATAGACAAGTGAAGTATGAATGTATTGACCAATTGCAGTTATACCCATCTCTTCCATCAGAAAGACTTGTGGACTTTACAATTCTGATTTAGTTTACCAAGTTCACTGATTGACGATTCAACTTACCCGGTACCCTCGTCAGCATAATTTTTGCCGCATCAGCGACACACTGCAATTCATGTGTCATATCAAGGGTTTATTACTAGTTGTTTTGCAAAACCCAAAATAATCCCACACTCATGACTTGTGTGCCTTGTAGACGTATTGTTGGTGTCGCCATTATTGTCGTTTAAGCTTTCATATTCATGGGACTCGCTTCTCTTCATCCGTAATGTTCAATGTTGATAAAATATTGTTAAGGGGCAAGATCAAAAGATCGATGTTGGACAAAAATCTTAAATTCAAATAATTGGGGGGAGGGGGTATAAAATCTACCATAAGTTTCTGTCATCCGACATCGATTACACTTTAGTAGAAAAAGAAAAAAGACAAGTGACTGTTAAAAACTATGTGATAATTGATATTACATTTTAATGAACTTTTAATAGTTTTAATGTACACTTTCATTTGTGAATAAACTGTAGAAAAAATATGCAGTGTTATTTATAATCATGTTTTTACTTGTTAATCATTTAGTTTCAACACTCATCTTATTTAGTTTTAAGGGGGGGGGGGGGGGGGGGGTCTTGGTGAATACTATGTGAATTTAGTTTTTTGTCAGACATTGAACTTTTGATCTCGCCCCTAAGTTGTATGAAAATAATTTACTGACAATGACCATTTTCTATTTTTAAAAGAAGAATTGATTGTTGATTGCTATACCTGCACCGACTGCTAATCAATTTTCGGTGATCATTGTTGCATCACTAAATATAAGGCTCACAATGGGATTACTTTCTATTCAATACACAGCATCCATTATTGTTCTGTTAACACTTAAAATGCAGATATTTTGATAGAATATTATTGCTATAAAAGATATGTTTGTTTAAAATGTTGTTTGTTTCAGACAGAAGCTCCCAGAATGGCTTCTACAGACTTGCAATGGTTGATCATCAGAAATAATTCCAGTTTTCTCTTGAAAGGAAACAAACAGACCTACAGCAGGGTATGTAATGAATACAAGTGAGATACATTGAAAAATTTACTTTGAAATCCCGGTTATCTTTTGGCACTTTTGGGGTCGTGCAGAACCCCAACTCTTCCAAGTTTACATGTCCACATTGAGATTTACAGCCCCATATTTAAAAACCCAAAAATAATACCATATGGTTTCTTCATGGATCACTGGATGTGGGCGGAGCTCATCTATGGTCATTGTTATTTACCTGGCCAAAAGATCAGGGTGTTATGATACTTTTGATATACACAGTGGTGATAGTGGTTGTATCTCTAACAGTAGCTGACAGTCTACACCCACCACCCCTTTTTTCTCCTCTCTCTCTTACTCTCATTCATTGGTCGAATGAATAATTTCTTTTATAAATATAGAGCTATCATAAAATGATAATATTTAAATTATTTCAGTAAGTTACAAGTTTTAGAAATTAAGAATGGTTTGATTTCTGATAGTGTAATTTATAATACATGTATATAGAGGAGAAAAGAATACAATTATATTAAAATTACATTGTTAATAATTGTGAGAAAACAACAGTTTTGGACAGGTCCATACTTGGGTATACTGGGTTTCCTCAAGATCTAAAGAATGCCTGTACTAATTGACTATTATTGCTATCAAATCATCTCTCTGAGGTCTCTCCAGACCAGTCTTTGCAGATGTCACTCCACCTGAGATCTATTGTTAAATGTTTGAATGACAGGTGGCTTACCATTTGGGGGTGTTAACTTAAAATTGGGTCTTTAACATCTCCATAGGAATGAAACATTCTCAAGAGGGACGTTAAACAATATACAATCAATCATTCACTACCAAAAATTGATGAAATGTGAAATTTTGATTTATTTTATTTACTTAGTATTCTGATAATCCAAGTTATCTCTTATTCTTTCAAAAGGTCTCCTCACTTTCATTATCAATTTCTGTCAGAATGTTTCTCTCACTTATTGTTCTTTTTCAGTTTGGATTTCTGGGATGTTTTTTTCTTCTTAAGGACTATATTTTGAGGCTTTAAAGGACACAATGCATGTTTCTAAACTTTTTCATTTTTTCAGCAAAATTAACTCTTTTTGTGCCTTAAACTACTTTAAATGTGTTTTAAATGAAATATTTTGTGTAGTTTTCGAGTTTGAAAGCGATGAAATTCAAATCTTGCGATATGCATATTTTCTTTCGTTAGTTTACGCGCCATTTTGTGTGACGTCATATGCGCCCTTGGGTTTGAAAACATCTATTAGCCATTTCATAAACAGATATGACAAAAATATGATATGACAAATATTAATTGACAAAAAACCAATTATTACATTAACTGCTTTTAAATAATAATGCATTAAGATGTGTTGTGCCATGCTCGGGTGTACTAGTTGTTGGTAGAAAGGATTTAGACTGAGTATTTTTCAATTTTTCGAAGGAAGGTATGAGAAAAAAGACATGGATAATTTTTTTGTTGGAGCAAGAACTTTACCTTAAAAAACACACCCAGTCACCTTTTCAAAAACTGCCTGGACAGAGACCCTGATAAACTGCGAGAAAATGGATATATCGAAGCTATAAGCATTGGTAGGCCTATAGCATACATTCTGTTTTGCTCTTCACATTCATTACACACTCGGATCAACTGACCTTCACCTTGTAAAAACATATATCGACGATACAATGTAACTTCTACCAACTGGTAGATTTACCCCAAAAATTAAAGATACAAAATAATTGAACTTTTAATTATACAAATAATATATTGTATTTCCTAACTTTAAATTGAATTATAAAATTATTTCCTTATTGAACTCGTAGTTCATCTTGAGTGCGTCAGTGTTCCCTCTTCGTACTTCCTAAAGACGTGCAGATCACAATTCAAAAATAGTAGTAAGATTGCTTTATCAAAATAAAATAATGTGATTAACACTTCAAAAAATTTGAATAATTTTATTGATTTGTGTGTGTGTTGTCTTTTTCTTTCCAAAATGCACTCGTGACAATAGCTTGGCATAGGGCCTAGTTGTCAACAATTTAACGTATCATAATTTGCCTAATCCAAAAATAATAATGATTGCACTGTTTATTTTAGAAACACAACGTCAATTACAGATGTATGTAGGAATAACATCACCAAACAGTTTGTAGACAGCGACCCATATAAACATTATTTACTCACAATATTGCCGATTTCATACACACTTTACTCGCTATATTTGGGTATTTACATCATTATATGTGTGCACTGGTGGCAAACACATATAAAACTTGGACAATTTGTCAACATCGATTTAAATGTTGCTCATGGTAAATAAATTAAGCCCCTAAAAGTTGAGTTTTTAATAATATCTCGCAGTACTTTCACAATCCGAAGGGCGCATGTGACGTCACTGTACCACGTGACTACCTACTAATTAACTAGACTTTTTGAAATCGGGGCTTAGATTTTTTAAGTCTGTATTGTGGTTAATTATCGCAAAATTTCGGTGATCAAACTATTAGAATTAATTACTATAAGCATAAAGAAGACGAAATGCATGTAATGTTGTATACTTTGAAAAAAAATTAAACATTGTTTTCATACAAGTGGTCTTGGTTAGTAAAGTATTTAATGAAAGGCAAAGGTAGATTTATAAAATCTGAGGAGAGAAAAACATGGTGGTGTATTGGAAAAACTAAATTTGAGTGACTTGGTTTTCACCACATGAAATTTTACTTGAGTCTGTGGGTGAGTGGCAAACCACAACTGTGTATGTGCTAGACAAGAAGTTTGCACTCTTATTTTAAAAAAACGTCTTGGGGTTTTATCCTGCTTTTAGATGTTACTACCCATTTCTGATCATATTTATGGAGAATTTTTGAAATTGCAGAACTTTGTGAGTTTCTAGGGGAGGGGGTGGGTGACATCCTCAGATTACTGATAATTATAAAATATGACTTCTGAGATATAAAAATGATTTTTGTTGAAATTCTCATGCACAATTTTGTGTAGTAAGGAAAATTTTTACCTGTGGAAAGGAAAATATTCATTTGTTGTCAAAGGGGAAAAGGTACCCCTTTACAGGTAGTAAAAAGAATATAGATAAATCCTCTATATTAAGGTACAGTAAATAACTAATAGGCAATAGCCAAGTCGTAAATCTGGTTTTCTTTTTTATTAGATTCATTGAAGTATTTTTATACACCATTACTGAATTTAAACAGACGTCTAACAAAGTAACCATGGAGTCCATAGCGGAATGAAAACCTTCTGTTTGGTAATACAATATATGTGTACTGTATTGTAATGCATTTCACTGTTGTAGGAGCCCAACAACCTGAAGTCCTTGAACTCCTTCCGCTACAATGGTCTGATTCATCCCAAAACAGTTGGTGTTGTCCCAGCCAAGGATGGAAAGGGAGTTGTCTTAGTGACAAAGAGGGCCAAAGGTAGGGCAAGTTCTCTTCTGCCAAATGATTGATTTATTGGTTCATATGAAACTTTGTATTTTATAAATTTAAAATTCATTGATGAGCAAATTCCTAGTAGATGAAAGTTCCCATCACCATCAGTTGAATGAGTGGGAAATTTTATTGAAATATGAATATTCATAGTTGTAGTTTGTATTCACCAATCAAAACATACTCCCATAAACACATGCACAAACAGGATCAAAAACTTAACTTACTGGATGGCAGTAACTGCAAAAGAAAATATAAGAATGTATAGATATAGAAATATCAAAGTTATGGAAGGTAATTTTGTGGAAATGTATGTGATAATGGAGGTACAGTAAGTTAATCCAATGTTCAAATATTGGAAGTAGTACAGTGTACATGGTACACATAATGGAAGAAATTGAAATTCTGTGTGTAAGGAAAACATATTATTTAATTATTTACAGCTGGTAAACGCCCTGGAAAAAGCTTCAACAAAATTGAACTGAAAAGAGGCTCTCGGAAAACTTTCGGTACCATCAGAAAAGTCCTCCGTAACAACCACTACAGGAAGGACCTGAAAATGGTAAGAACTTCAAGGTTATAAAAAGGAGTAACATCCTCAACCAAGTCTCAGGGATTCACAACAAACAAATTGTCTTAAAACTTGTTATTTCAAAGATGAGTCATTAGGAGGGGTATGGGTGGTATTTATGTAGTCTTCTTTAGCCAATGTTTATGTTGACCAAATTTACTTTTACACTACTATTCTCGCTTTAAGGTAACTCCATACTTGTAGTTTTATCTGATACAAGTTTAAAAGTGTATTTATTTCCATTCATTAGACTTAAAACCAACAAATTATCAAATAAAATACATAGGTCATCACACTGAAAATTACAATTTTCCTTAAACAGTGTTATCAAAATTTCATACAAACTGGTTTTGACAATGTAATAGCATTCATAACAGTTTCATAAAACTGTATATTCACAAAAATATACAAAACGTCTGTAAAAAAAAAAAATACAGGAAATCTATCGCATAATAGACTTGATAAGGAAATCATTAAAAACAGTTATTGCCCTTAGATTCAATATTTTAAAACTTATCATTGATTATTCATTTACAACTTAGAATTTGGAAATAATTTATTTTTAACAAGATTTTTTACAATACCTATCGGAAAAGACTCCAACAAAATTTATGTTCCTATCATGCATAAATCTAAATAAATCATTGATTTCGCAAAATCTTATGACATCACAGGAGGTTGGAATTACTTTAAGTGCTGTGGTTTATCTTTTTGAGTGAGTGATGAGATAAATTTTTGATTAAATGATTGTATATTGTTTAACATCCCACTTAAGAATATTTCACTCATGGAGATGTCACCATTGTTGGTGAAGGGCTGCAAAATTTAGGCCTATGCTTGGCGCTTATGGCCTTTGAGCAGGGAGGGTCTTTATCATGCCACATCTGCTGTGACATGGGGTCTTGGTTTTTGCGGTCTTATCTGAAGGACCACCCCATTTAGTCATCTCTTATGTCAAGCAAGGGGTACTGAGGACCTATTCTAACCCGAGTCCCCACGGGCTAGAAATTCAAAGAAAGTGCTATAGTCAAACACTTCAACCTTTTTTCAACTAGATTTTTTAAAAATGAAATCTCCAAATGTTTTAAAGATATATTTTGAATTGACGCCAACAGTATTTAAGATTTCAAACCACGTGATGTTGTAAATATTTGGTTATTTAACACTGCACAAACATACCTTATGACCCCAACCATGCACCAATGATTTGTTGTCAGATAATTCATTTAATAGTATTAAAATGAAAAAATTCTCACAATCTTCATATATTTTAAATTAATATAGAAGCATGTTTGTTTCTTAAATTTCTGTAAAAAAGCAATCAATTGAAAAATGCTAGTAAAAGCTCAATTTTGCTAGTAAGAAAATAATCCACAAGCTAAAATTTGTTAGAAGAGAAAAAAGATCCCTGGGCATTGGCAAGATAAAGAATCCTGCTACTATGGTTTTGATCACTATATGTAGATCAAAATTTGTTGTACTGCACTTACAGCTGGTGATGCCTCTGAGTGAAAAATTCTCTAAATGGTTTTGGAAAAAACACCATGCAATCTAATGCACTGGATGTTGCCTATGACCTCTACTGTCTGAATTACTGTCCAGGTTTAGAAACATTTCCTGTCTGAATTACTGTCCAGGTTTAGAAACATTTACTGGCTGAATTACTGTCCGGGTTTAGAAACAATTACTGCCTGAATTACTGTCCAGGTTTAGAAACATTTCTTGTCTGAATTACTGCCCGGTAGTGTTGTCATGATGATCGATTTTTAATCGATAATCAATCGGAAAGGTTGTTGATTTCCGACAATCGATTTGCGATTTCATAATCGATTATAACCGATTAAAATACAGTATTAGTACCTATTTTAATTCAAATAAAAGCTTTCCAGTCTTTTTACAACTGTTCAAGTTCTGTCTTTGTCCGCCATGTTAACTTGCTAAAAGTAAGGTATAGTACGGTAGGAGTCGGTTCCGGATCCTCATAAGTCTCCTTAAAATGTCAAAAATAAATATAAAATTCATTGTATTAATGAAACAAAATGTATTTACATATTGACTTACAATAAACTGGATACAGTTATTTTGGAAGTTTTCCAAAAGTAATTTATCACCGATTATAATCGAGAATGATACAGACTGATCAGATAGGGTTTCTCAATTATATGTGGGGGGGGGGGGGGGGGGGGATGGACGAAGAGACGTTTTCGACCACCCAGGACGAAAAACAAAATCTGTTGTTCGGAAACACTTTGATTTCCAAAGCAGAGTGCAGTTGGGGCGCCCTCAATGAAAACCCGATTGATTGGTTGAATAACAATATTGTTTAACGTCCCTTTCGAAAATATTTCATTCATATGGAATATCACCACTGCCGGTGAAGCTGAAGGGCTGCAAAATTTAGGCCTATGCTCGGCGCTTAAGGCCATTGAGCAAGGAGGGATCTTTATCGTGCCACACCTGCTGTGACACGGGACCTCGGTTTATGCAGTCTCATCCGAAGGACCGTCCCATTTAGTCGCCTCTTACGAAAAGCAAGGTGTACTGAGGGCCTATTCTAACCCGGATCCCCACGGGATTAAAAACCCTCGATATGGAAAGGACAATATTTTAAAACTTGCAAGAAAGTATATATATTAAACAGTTGTTTCAATTGGCTTTCCAGATTCAAATAAATCTTGTGCATATGAAAATTTCAACATTTTACTTGACTCAGAAAACATAAGTGAATAATAATTAGGATTTTTATTTTCTAAAAGACGTGTATAGTAATATACACACTATAGTGACTACATACAGTGAGTGTCAATGATTGTGAAATTTTAATACTCTATTATAATAATAATTTTTAACCCAAAAAGTTTCCGATCCGATTATATGCCGATCATCGGTTACAGTCATCCGATGCTACCGATTAATCGATTATGATTTCCAACCGATTTGACAACACTACTGCCCGGGTTTAGAAATATTTACTGCCTGAATTACTGTCCAGGTTTAGAAACATTTCCTGTCTGAATTACTGTCCGGAATTTACTGTCTGAATTACTGTCCGGGTTTTAAAACATTTACTGTCCAGGTTTACAAAGATTCATTTGGTGCGATGGATTATGAACTGTCCTGTTTTGATATAATTTTCTGGAGGATGCGTTTAAGGATCGTTATCAAATGTATGACAGGAAATGAACATGATATATGAATACATAGAATGTTAGGGGGAAATACATTGTGTTTTTTGTATAACTATATAAATTGTTCAATTTTCAAATAAGATGGTACTCGCTACTGTGGTGCCATGTTTTCTGTTCTGTATTGTATTTACATGTCTTACATTTTCAGGCTGCTGTAAGACGAGCCAGTGCTCTGTTGAAAAGCCAGAAACCAGTTGTTGTAAAGAAAAGTGGACTGAAATCCAAGTAGACATGATATACAGCAACAAATAAAAATAAAATCAATGTGAAGTCTTATTTATTTTTTATATTCGGGTGTAGAGATATTAAAGATAAGTTTATTCCAGTTTTGGCACAGAGGGCATAACAGCAAGACAGCTTATAAAGAAATTTTATGTAAATATCGCTTGGAGTATTTTACTGTGTTGAGAACCGCAGAATTTAGATAAAACAGCAATGTTGATTTGTTGGTGTTGAGATATGTAGCTTTTATATTGGAAATGCATTTTTAGATCACATGAGTCACCCGGATGACATTGCTATCCATCCCTGCCTTTCTTTGTCCATTGCTACTTTTGAACATTTTCATAAAATGCACGGCAAAGTTTTACAAAATGGAAAATATGCATGAAGAACTTTTGGGGTCCTAAATGTAAGGCTGGAACCTGGAAATGTAGTGCAATCTATAAAACAACTTTTACACAAAGCTGTGTATTTATAGGTGGGACCATAGGCGCTCCCCAGCTTAATTGTTAAAAAAATATATATATCTACTATACTACATGTATTTTTATAGTATTGTAGATATATATATTTTTTTAACAATTAAGCTGGGGAGCGCCTATGGGTGGGACTAGATGGGTTGTATATTGAAAATGGATTACATACATGTATAATTGTTTAAATATCTTCTTACTTCTGTAGATTTAGGAAACAAAGTAGATGCAGTTGTATTTTAAGCATGATGGCCTCTACCAAAATTGTAAAATCCATGACCGGATAAGTTTATGACGGCTTCCTAATAATTCAATGTGACTCGCACCAGAAACTTGGCAACTACCTAATAAATTCCATTTCCATTTGACTTGCACAAGAAACTTGGCAGCTACCTAATAATTCTATCAATCTAATTAAAATTAGATCTTTGATCCACTCAGGCAATCGCTACACAAGTCAAAGATCTAATTTTAATTAGATTGTAATTCTATGTGACTCACACCAGAAACTTGGCAGCTGCCTAATAATTCTATGCGACTCGCACCAGAAACTTGTTGGGCGTCTTCTGTATGTAACACCAAGAGATCCATGCATGGGCAATAACATGCATGTGAAGCACCTTGGCCAGGCTGTTCTTAAGATTAATCCTATGACAATTTTGACTCTAAGGGGATATGACTGAACTGAACTTTAAGCCACACAACTAGGGAAGGCTTCAATATGATTAAAATAGCAATGCTGTTTTTTAAGAAGGTTTTCTCCCCTGTATTTTGTAAAATTTGAATCCTACTTTTAGCCCCATCCTTATTCCAGGGTCCATAACAAGACCCCTGATTTCAGAAAGGTTATATATATATTTGAATTGGTGTGGCCCTGCTAATATTAAAAATATTTAGCATACTTGATTTGGATAAAATCCAGGCGAATCGAACTAAGGCGGGTTTACCCGTCGACGCGTACATTTATGTCGCCTGTGTACATGCCTTAGATAAAGCAACTCTCTATACTACTGTCTCAAGGGATGCCTTTGTCTATAAAATTTATCGGCCTACCCGGCGGAATGCGTGCGCGATTCCGGCTCGCAATCGAGTGTTAATATAAAAATACATGTATATGTCATAGGCGTAGCTTGGGTTCGAATATTACTGAGTCTGGGGGGCACAGCCCCCCAGAAGCTATCGACATTTTAACAACGTAAAAGGTGGGTTTTTTTTTTTACCGAGGCAGCTGCCTCGGTTGCCTCAATGGAAGCTACGCCACTGTATATACTTGAAAGTATTAAGTTAACCGGAGTGCGCTGGATTGTTAGTATCAAGTATGCTAGTTTTTTTTTTAATTACATAAAACTTTGATTCCATTAGTTGTAAATGAATCTGCATACACTACATTTGAATGCTTGCATATAGTTGTTGCTTAACGTCCCTCTCGAGAATCTTGTACTCGTAGGACTTGTAGATATTTATATCTTAATCAATGATACTTGATAAGAAAATTTTCTAAAATTATAAGATATATAATTTTATATGAGAATATATTGTATTTTTGTGTAAAGGTCTGATCTTCTATTGAGGCCCCATCCTGACCCCGAGCTAAGATTTGAAGAAAATTGAAACTTTACTAGTAATGCCTAATTAGATGCTGGTCTTTAGAGTAATTATTTCTATAAACATTTTCAACTTCTCAAGAAAAAAAAAAATGTAGGGCCACGATTAGTGATAATATTATATGCAAGCTGCCTTTGGTAGTGTAGATTCCAGTTTGTTAAAACTGTTGCTCTGTGAAGTAGTGTGACGTGTACACCACAATGGGGAAACAATTTTTTTTTACCTCACCAGAGCCGATTGTCTGTAAACTTCTCACATTTTCATTCCAGTAATGGCCCAAATCTGTCAAACTTGGTACACATCATCCATGGGTGAAAGGGATTGAAGTTTTATTCAAATGAAGGGCCATGCCCTTTTCAAAGGGGAGATAATCATGAAATGCAAAAATAGGGTGCGGTCATCTAAAAATCTAAGAACCACTGAGCCAGAACAGTTGAATCTTGCATGAAAGCTTCCCTATATATAGCAGATTCAAACTATTAAAATCATGGCCTTGGGGGTGGGGTAGGTAGGATAAACAATAGGAGTTCCAAGTTTTACATGCAACATGGGCTTCCTATGAGAATACACTAGAAAACTGTACAAATCTTTTTTTCAAGAGCAGTTCAGTGCCATGATTCATCATATGAATACACAAGCATCAAAGATGGCATATATTCAGGGTTTTTTTTTAAAACAAATGCCCCCCCCCCCCCCTGCCCGGGTAGAGTGGAGTTACAATAGGGACATGCACATGATGATGATGATATATATTTTGGTAAAAATAATATTCTCAAGAATACCTGTCATTATCATTTAAGCATCCTCAGACCTGTAGTGTGGATTCAAGTATGTACAAATTTACATGTACCAAGGTGTACATACTGTTTAAGACTAAAGTTAATTGCCTTCTTCAACTGTTGATACAAATAGATATTCAAATAAACTTGCATTATCCATAGCTGTCGTGAAAAGGTGATGTGCAGTGTGACTAATGGAATAATTCCGCGTACGTGTTAACAAAACTGTCTGTCATGCCGTTGCTCACGACTCGAGACAGCCTTTAGTAGAATTTTTAAACCATCTGGACATATAACGTTTGTAAGTAATAGTTGTGTAGTTATACAATGATAAAAAGACTCATGTACATTGCCACTACAATGAAATATGTTTAAACAAGAGATTAAGTATGATTATTAAATAATAATAATGCATGGAGGAAATGCGGGTGTAAGGTTGCTATCAAGGCCTTGGTTTAGCATACTAAACACTTCAGTCTTCTTATAAACGCGTCATCTTATGAATGTACAAAGGCGTGTTGCACACTTGTGAATGAAGAAAAAAAAAAGAATGTGTAACCCGTCATAGAAAATGCAACGAACCATTTCAACCAGGTCGGTATTTCAACCGGGGACCACTGAATTTGTGTAATGTGGTGGTTAACGAAGCTGAACTGGCGGTCGAATTGGTTTGATCACAACATTTGTCCCCCCGAATTTCTGTCTTCAACCTTTAATGACAACGAAGCTATTCCCTTTCGCCGTTGGCAGGCTATAATATCCTAAGAGTATAATATCCTAAGAGTTTTTACTAGTCCAAAATATCTGACGTTTTCCAGGCTTTTTTATGATTTTGATATTTACGACATGCCAGGGTAAATATCAAAATCATAAAAAAAAGCCTGGAAAATGTCATATTCCGGACTAGGTTTTGACACAATCTGAGCAAACTGGTATATATTATTATAGTATAAAACCCGGCCTGTGCTAATCTCGGCTGAGGTGTATATTGTAATGTCACATATGAAAAGGTTCTCAAATCTGAGTGAAATGGAAAATGCTGGGACTTTCTGCTTGCTTTTTGTCTTTTTAAAATTTCTCTGCCAATTTTCATTTGACTTTCATGAAGTGAATTAATACAACAAGATATAGGGCTCATGGCAGGTTATTCTCTTTAGAGAAGTCGAGAGGCATAGCCTTCATCGACTTCTCTTCGCAAGCATTCATATTTTGATTCTGGAAAACGTGTAAATGCCGGAGTCCGTGACGGTTTATGCTTCGACCGATGTTTCGACTCAGATGTGCCTGGATTTACGCAATAGACAACTTGTTTTCAAACATTTAGCAGTAATGCACAAAACCGTCACAAGGAAATCAACACTTACTTGCTTTTAATCCATTTTCAACATGTCCCCTGTCCCGGGTTTACGTTAACTGGTCAAAATAGGGGACCAGTTAAGAGAAAGTAAACAGAGTTGTGATTTAAACCCGGGACAGGGGACATGTTGAAAATGGATTAAAAGCAAGTAAGTGTTGATTTCCTTGTGACGGTTTTGTGCATTACTGCTAAATGTTTGAAAACAAGTTGTCTGTTGTGTAAATCCAGGCACATCTGAGTCGAAACGTTGGTCGAAGCATAAACCGTCACGGACTCCGGCATTTACACGTTTTCCAGAATCAAAATATGAATGCTTGCGAAGAGAAGTCGATGAAGGCTATGCCTCTTGACTTCTCTAAAGAGAATAATGGCAGGTGTGACCAGTCATCAGGGGATGTTTACTCCTCTTAGGTACCTAATCCCACCTCAGGTGTGTCCAGGGGTCCGTGTTTGCCTAACTTTTTATTTTGTATTCCTTATAGGAGTTATGATATTGATCACTGTTCATTACCTGAACACCTTTCTCTTTGATTTCAAAATATTGAGGCATCATTCTTGTAAGTATATGTGATGATAGACCGTTAGAGTAGTTTGTTTGTATCTTCTTTTACATTGAAGAATTTTTCATCGTTTAGAGATGTCACCAGCATCATGCCAATATCTATCTTGACAAGAGGGCTTCCATTTTTAAGTCGTACCCATGACAAATGATATTAAGCACTTGGTGATGGAACAGTCACTACTTATATTAGATGTTTTAGATTTGACATCGCGCTCGGATCAAAAATTGAACCTGTGACTTTCCAGTTTCAAAGCAAGTGCCCTAATCGCTGGGCTACCATTTATTTTTGTACTGTAGTGAGAGAGCACAATCTTTAATGCATTATTTAAATCCATTTCAAGGATGTCAACAAGTAGGAGAAAAATTCAGTAATTCATACCACTTTTTTGCCTCGAGATCTCCTTATTGGTTTAATACAAAAGCTGTAGTTTTATTTTCAGTGGGCTATGGAATCTGTTTTAAACGAGACTAGCTCAACCGAAAGAAAACCAGAAAAAAAGTCCTACACAGGTATGAAAGTATTCTCACCTATGAAAGTGTTAGGGACTCTAGGTGAGAGACTTGTAGGAGTGAGACTTTGCAGATACTACTTGGCAATGTTTTCTATTTAATGGTGCACTTATGTTATCATGTTGTGTGAATTCAAGTTTGGTTATGTCATGAACTTTGGGGTAGGTTGGGGCCGCAATATGGAGTCAAAATTTTCATGGGAATAAAGACTGAAAATAATCTTTTAAAAACCACAATAGCTGAACAACAGCAGGGCCATGGTGGCTTAGGTGAGTGATATAGCCCATAGGTCTCATGTGATTTAATGAATTTCATGCAGGTCTGTATAAATATGTTGTTACAAAATGGATATGAGGGAAATAGCATGGTCCCTGCAGAGACAAAAAAAATAAAATGCTAAGATTAAAAAGCTTGGCACAGCCACCAAGGAAAATAAAAGTTTTTATTTAAAGGGAGACTATATGTTTGCTATTTCATGAATTAAGCATTCTGTATAAATGGTTCTATTATATACCCATCAATGTTTCGTTTTTTGATACTGTGAATTTCACAGATTGTGATCTGGTTTTCCAGAGGAATTTATAGAATTTTTTTAAGCTTTAAATTTAGCAGACATGATCAACACTTGGCTGGGTGACCACTACACATACTACAAGTAATGATCATGTGGAAATATTACAGGCCATCTGACACTGCATTTTAAACTTAATTCTATTGAAATTTCAAATACCTGAAATTATTTTAAAAATGATGAGAGCCCCAACATCATAGATATAAGCAATGAGAAGAAAATATAAAGTTAGCTGCAGTGCATTTGAATTTTCAAAATTAAATTACCAAGAGATTTAGAATAAATATATATAAATTATTCACACAATCAATTATATATGCTACAAAAATTGAAACTGATTATCAAGCAATTTGATACATGAAGGTTGCACACATTGCAGAAAAAATGTGGGTTATGGGCATTTTTTCTGCATGCAATGTTTTGCGACCTTCATATCCTGTTTAATAAATGAAAGAAAAACGATTTCATATTTTAATCTTTTTTTTAATATAATGTACTTTTAAGTACATAAAATATAAATATCATTGACCTGTAAGTTATTCAAACACAACTGACCTTGACTTGTCTCCATATTTTTTAATGATTTCCATATTTGAACGATGGTAAAGGGAAAAAATAGTCTCAAGAAGGACAAACTGTAAACTCATAAAATAAACTATCGTATAATATAGGTAAGTAGTATTTGTACTAAATTCAAATAAAAGGTCAAAAATAAACCAGATATATCATATTTTTCTTTTAAGATCTCAAGGCCCTGGAGTTCATTGAATGTGTATATTCATTTGCAGACAGATGGGATCTAACTAGATTCAAAGTTGCAAATGACAAGCAAATTGGATTTCAATACTAGAAATTAAGCAGAATAGTGAATGCAAATATACAATTTTATTGTTCATGAGAAAATTAACTCATTATTAAAGATGATTAATTTGACTTATACTTATGATTTTCTCCACAGGTTACATAATCACGGGCACTCTAGCAGGTATAGTGTTTGGTATTCACCTGATAGCCGGCCCCTTTATCACTCCAGCACTGAGAAGGGTGTGTCTGCCATTTGTTCCAGCGTCAGAGGAACAGGTGGACAATGTGTTCCGGATGTTAAAAGGAAGGAAGGGAAAATTCGTAGACCTCGGCAGTGGAGATGGCAGGCTCGTGAGTAGAACTATTAGCAATTTATCATGTGCACACAACAATGTCTTCATGCTAGGGTACTGTTGTCAGGCTTGTAAGTAGAACTATTAGTAATTTATCATGTGCACACAACAATGTCTTCATGCTAGGGTACTGTTGTCAGGCTTGTAAGTAGAACTATTAGTAATTTATCATGTGCACACAACAATGTCTTCATGCTAGGGTACTGTTGTCAGGCTTGTAAATAGAACTATTAGTAATTTACCATGTGCACACAACAATGTCTTCATGCTAGGGTACTGTTGTCATGGACGGAATATTTTTATTTCCACTTCTAGGTTAGAGAAGCTGCTAAGAAGAGCTTCACCGCTCATGGAGTTGAAATGAATGTATGGTTGGTATTGTATTCAAAATTCAAAGCTTCAAGAGAGGGTCTAAGCTCAAAGGCTACATTTAGCAGAACAGATCTCTGGAAAGTAAGACAATTTGGGAGTTTGAAATAAAGATTTTTGAGGTACATGTAATCCAAGATATTGCAATTAAAATGTCCACTGTAGCTTACCTGGATTGAGCATTGTTACCCATGCTCTAATTCTTGCTTAGTGGTGTCTGTGTATCAGTATGAAAAAAAAAATTAAAACTTTGTGAAATACATTCAAGAAATAGAAGTGAGCAATATTTTATGAAATTGTAAGAAATATTGAAGTGTACAGTGCAGAACTTTTTACCATAAATCTGGTTGTGTTTTCTATAGATAAATGTTCAGCACATTTTGCAGATTTGTTGAATTCCTCCAAAATAGTATAGAGAATACATAATCATGTCTGTCAGCAACAAAATTAATGATTCACAAAATTTGATGCATACATTTTGAGATAATGACAGTAATGTTTGTTTGTTCTATGTCCTATTGAGAATTTTTTACTCATATTGAGACATCACCAGCTGTAGTTGAAGAACCACAGAACTATGCTTAATGGCCAAGGTCATAGCAATGAGGGTTCTTTAACATGCCAATGCCTGCCATGACACAGGACATCTGTTATTAAGGTCATTTCTAAATGCCGAATATTTGGCAAAGAAGCAATCACTACCTATGTTTAAGTCTTAGGTTTGATGCAGCCATGGCATGAATGGGACTTGAACCCACGACCGACCGGTTACAAAGTGAATGCTCTACCACTGAGCTATTGCAACTGGTATTGTTTAAAAAATAAGGTTTGTTATAAAGGTGTGTGAAAGTAAAACGAAGGTGCCCATAGGTTATAAAGTAAAGTAAAGTAAATTTTATTTAAAGTCGGCACTATATACATTCAACATATCAAACACAAGCTCTGTAGAGCTTTTTAACCGACTATCACATACATGTATATCAAGACAAAGACACGTAGCATGTATGTACACACATACACAGACAAAATAAAACAAAACATTTCATGCAAGAATATACAGATACGAAAGCATAAGATTAAGAGGAAGAAATAAAATACTACAAGCAAGAGTATATGTATATAAAAATCATCATGCCAATTAGCTGTATGACACAAGGTCAAATGTCAAGGTCACAATAGGACCTCTTCAAGTTCCAAGCTGACAGTAGTTCCTAGATTGCTCTACCAGTTTCTGCTTTTCCTGCTGTGCCTCTTGTATACTTTTTTTGTAGTTATCGCAATTCACTTTTGAATTAGAACGCTTTGGCCGATATAGCATTGCGTTTTGTGACGACACAATTGAATCTGTTTGTAATACAATTGCGAAATGCAACAGAAACTTTCATTGGTCCATATGTATAAGTCCGCCCAAATTCCCTTATACGTATGGAATCCGGATAGGGCCACGTAGTTCACTATCGCATCATCGAGGTTTGGGTCGATGGTGCGATACCGCGATGACGATGGCGCGATGATGATGACGCGATGGTGCGATAGTGCGATGACGATGGTAAGATGGCGCGATGATGCGATAACGATGATGCGATACTGCGACGACGCGATGGTACGATGGCGATGATGCGATACCGATGGCGCGATGGCACAATAACGGTATCGCGTTATCACATCATCGCCATCGTACCATCGCGTCATCGCAGTATCGCTCCATCGTCATCACATTATCGCGCCATCTTACCATCGTCATCGCGCTATCGCGTCATCATCATCGCACCATCGTCATCGCATTATCGCGGCATCGCACCATCGACCCAAACCTCGATGATGCGATAGTGAACTACTAGTCAGCATTTGAAAACATGACGGCCAGATGCTAGATGGAAAAAAAAACTTCAAAGGAAGAAAGAGAAAAAGTTATATTCTTGTGTTGTTGTCTCATAAATTTAATAAAAAAAAAAATTCCTAACATATTTTCCTACTATACTTGTGCCCAAACATACCTTCAAATAATTATTAAAGCCCCATAGGACCCAAAAACTCGGATCACAGCTTTTGATGATTTCGTTCGTAGACGTAGCCATGTTAGGTAGCCAGTCAATTCGAATCCCGGTTCATTTCCATATTGGCACAATAGCGTCTAGATGTGTACTAATACCCCACAAATATTTTAGCTAAATTGTTTAAATTATATACCACCCCAGTCCTATTAAATGATAATTATTGAAATAGCTAAACTCACGGTAGTGCGGCTTTCATTAGTCATGAGCGGCCGCGCCGGCCGGTCTCCATCTAATGTCCTTATGTAGCATTTTCGTTCATCTAGAGCTTATTTTACCTTTACCTTTACAAAAACAGGTACAAAAATGTTTTAATTTCTATTAATTATTCGTGTTGATAATAAATGAAGAGCAAGTACATAACTTACAACCGATTTTATGAATAGATACCAATAGCAAGAGTTCGAATATTGACCAGCTACCTAACATGGCTACGTCAACAAACGAAATCATTTGAAGCTGCGAGTTTTCGGGTGGTGTGTGGCTTAATGAATAATTGAAGGTATGTTTGGACGCAAGGATATAGTAGGAAAATATGCTAAGATTTTTTAATATTGAGTTTATGAGACAGCAACACAAGAATACACCGATTTCAGGCCTCAACCGTCCACAGCTTTTTGTTACCCGTAAATCGAAAGTTTTTATAGAGGTGGATCTCCAGCTACACTGAATCCGCTCGAGAAAGTGGATGGGCTGTAATCGGCCAATGAAAACTCTTGTTGTATTACATCAAACATGTCATTCAAATTGTTCAATCGTCTCATTCAATTGTGTCGTCACACAGCGCAATACTATATCGGGTAAACCGTTCTAATTCAAAGGTGAATTGCGATAAAAGATTTCCCTGGTAACAATGTGTTTTGTACATTTCCAATAGTTTTCCTTTTGATAACTTTAACAATTGCAGTGATAGTCATTTCTTTATGAATGTGTTGCAGTTGTGAACAATGCGCGTATGAATTTTGAGAAATATAGTACATCTATTTCAATTGCAGGGAATTCTTGACAGAAGTAAATATGTAAAATAAATGTCAATTTTGTAAATACATGAGGGTATGAACTGCAATGGTTCACACCGACATACTTTTCATGAAGAATTGTTTGGGTGAAGGGTCGTAGTTTATATCATGTATACTTTTCTTATGTGACAGAGCACTTCAATTTCAGCACAGTCTTCAGCAGTATGACAACATTGTAATATTTGGAGTTCAGAGCATGGTAAGCATTAATTACTCAATATTTCTGAAGATTTTCTCTCGTTTTTCATTACATATAACACATGCTTGTTTGTATAATAATATTTTTGTTCATCTTTTTCAGATGAAGGAGCTTGAAAAGAAGATCATTGCAGAGTGTAAAGATGATGTAAGAGTTGTTGCATGTAGATTTCCATTACCAAACATTGAACCCGAGGCAGAAATTGGAACGGGTGTGGATACTGTGTGGCTATATAAAATACCGAAAATGTGATTCCGAATTCTTCTCATATACAATATGAATTTTAAGTATTTGTGTTTGTCAGCCATAAATGATAGAGCAATGTTCTGGATTTCGAGTCCTCTATACTGAACCAGGTACGGAAGCCTGAGAAATGTCGTGAACTGTTACATACATGTAATTTGAATAAGGAAAGTCAGTGTATACACTTTATTGCAGGACAATAGTACTCAGATAAGCGTGTGGGTGTGGCAAAGCTTTGATGAGTAGAGACAGCTATACTTGAGCACTGCAATGTGACTGCATATATGATGGTAATGAGTTCAGACAACGTGATCTCAACGTGTTAGAACGTTTTTATGTGGTCATGTTTTCTGTTACTTTTAAAGAAAAAGTGTTATTCAGTTACCAAAATAATTCATCCTCATCATCTTCACAAGAACGTGCGACTCCAAAAGCGTGAAAAGCAACAAGAATATTGATTTTAAGGAAATCCTATTTGAGCTTTTTTCCCCTCTCGGCTTTCTGTGTTAAATCTTTTTTTAATAGAGTCTCAGTATTAAAAAAAATAATTTCCTCGCAAGTTTTTAACGATGGACTTCTATATACACGGACAGTTGCACTAACGTTGGAATGACAGATATCCCTCGACTTCGTCTTGGAGGCTATCGCCCGTAGACGTCATCTGCTGTCCGAAAATCACGCAGGGTTTTATAATTGTGGTAGAGCTTTTAGCCTTTTAATTTATTTTGCGTATTTGATTTTAAATTTCATTACGCACAACTTGTGTGTTAATTAGTATTAATACGTCACTATACCACATGAATGTGTTATGTTGCATACAATTCAAAATAAATGCAAATAAATTTAAAAAATACATAAATTGTTATTTGTTTGTAACCAAGTGAAATAAACATGCAGTTATCGGTATATTTTTCATCGGTATATTCTCACTGTGCACACAAACTCGCTGTTTCTCATAAAATCCATGCATCACGTGGCGTAATCAGTGGTCTAAATATAGTCATGCATTTCCTCGTGACCAAGTTCAGACTTTAACACGTGCTGGTGGTGTTTGTGGTTGATTCATGTCTTGGTTAAAACTCTTGTTCAAAGATGGAAACAATGCAGACCCACACCAAATGTCTTTTTAAAACGAACTTCGTAAATATAGCACTTGTCAAATGATTTTGACATTCACGGGACACGAAATCCATTTGTAAACACATGGTTCCGTACATTTCGGGTTCCTTGTGTTGTCGGGGCTGACTAGACCTTTCACAACCCGTGTAGGCGAAGTAAATCTTAGCGTGGGCAATGGAATTTTTTTCAGATTCAGATGCACCTGGAACTAAACGCTTCTCAGCCCACGTGCTTTCATACCTTGTCTTGGACAGATTTGTTGCTGTAAAGTCATTTGAATCATTTCAGGTTAACAGGTGCACCTGTAATTTCTTGGAATAAGGAACAAGATTATGGGGAGGAAAATGAAAACCGGTTTTTACGCGAGTTTGATTCGTAGATGTAGTCGCGCAAAATATCTTTTCAATAAACGATTGCTTTTCCACCTTTTTCGTACATGAAGTTAAGATATTTTTCGTGAATCTCAGTTTATGGAAATCAATCCCAACCTTGATTTATATATACTCAAAGATGATTGCTGTTTTCTCTAATGCATTGTATTTAAATGTACTATTGCGCATAATACATAATATTCAGCGCTCAAGCACTGAAGATACACAAACACTGCCATTGTACCCAGTGTCAGAACAACCAGGAATGGGTTGCAATCCTTTAGGTACAGTGCTCCTAAGATCTGGAACTCTTTGCCAAATGAAACTAGGCATCTTACCACCTTAAATCAATTTAAAAGTTTTATTTCCACTTGGTCTGGCCCCACATGTAATTGTAAATCATGCAGATCTTAGGTCCATTGTACATAGCTTTATATGTTGCTTCTGCTCTTTTTATCTATACAGCGTTTATGTGTGTGTCTTCATGGCTCAATAGACCTTTCTTTTCTATTTTTACTTTTATTATTATTTTTTTTTTTTTAGTAAATTCCATCAGCAATGAAATTTTAAATATTTATATGATTAATTTACTACCATAATTTATTTTAATTATATTTAAATTATTTTCAAAAATTCTTATACTATACAGCTTTTATTTGAAACAACAAACATAGCTAATTGGCTTGAAATTTAATGATGGTTTTTATACATATACTCTTGCTTGTAGTATTTTATTTCTTCCTCGTAGTCTTATGCTTTCGTAATCTGTATATTCTTGCATGAAAGTTTTCTTTTATTTTGTATTCTTTTGTTAAACTGTGATATGTCTGTGTATATGTGTACATGCATGCTATGTGTCTTTGTCCTTGATATACTTGAATGTGATAGTCGGTTAAAAAGCTCTACAGAGCTTGTGTTTGACATTTTGAATGTATATAGTGCCGACTTTAAATAAAATTTACTTTACTTTACTTTAAGGATTCAATTAAAAAATGCAACAGTTTGGAGAAAAGTAGAATATACAGCACAGCCCAATATATATATATATAATATATATATATATATATATATTATATATATATCGCAATGAAAACCCGATACCTAGAAGTGTTGGATCCACGAAGTGGATGCAAGGTCAAATACAAAAAAAATAAAAAAAATTATATAAAGCACTAAAATGAAATATCAACGACACGAACAATATTAGATTGTATTTGTGTAATTGTACATATATTTCTCACATTATCACCAGTGTGAGATAGACTTTACCCATGCGAGACAGCCATGTGAGATTTTTCTGTCTCACACTGCTGCGACGTCATTTGATTGTGACGTCATATATTTTCTATGATTTACGTTACACGGTGAAGATTTACGTTACACGGTGAAGCAAAAATATTTTGTATTGTTATCTTTAAATTTTAATGTATATAGCTTTCCGTTGGACAACCTTGGGTTTGTTAGTTTACACTTACAGTGTAAACCATTTTTGGGTATGCTCTTTCTGCCTATCTAATTAGTTTTTGCATCGAAGTTCAAATGAGGATTTTGATAATTTAGAATTTTCTCAAAGCTCCTAAATTTATGCACTAAACTGTAGGTAAAATGTGAGAAAAATAATCCTTCATTATTTACTCGTGTGGGATAGGGAGATTCCACCTCTGGAACAAGATTCGCTGTCTTGGACTCGGCAAAGCCTCGTCCTAGACTGCGAATCTTGTCCCCTCGGTGGAATTTCCCTATCCCACACTCGTACTAATGAAGGATTCTATTAATCACATTCATTGGAGATTTCAACAACACCCGATACCCCTATGTGTGGAAGTGTCGAATCTACGCAGTGGATGTAAGGTCAAATGCAAAAGGAATACAATGAAGCACTATAATGAAGTGACCAACAACACGGACAATATTAGCTTGTATATTGTATAATGGCCAATTCCGAAGTATAATGGACATACGAAAGGAAAGGAAAACGTTTTGCATAAATATGTACAAATAGATAGCACTAAATATAAAAACGTATATACACTGCAAAGTACATGTATGTTTATTAGTCCTCTACAGACGAAGTCGAGGGAGGGGGGGGGGGGGGGGGCTTTAGGTTTTCACTCCGTCCATCTGTCTGTCTGTCTGTCCAACAGACCAGTTTCCCCCTTCTGTTCTTGCAGATATTTACATGTGTTTCATATTTGGTACATTGCTTTCATGCTTTGCCATAGCATGTTACAGATCAAGTTTTAATTTTATGATTTTTTTTTTTGTGCTGAGTTACGGTCCTTGGACTTCGAAAAATAGTGAGAATTATCAGTTTTTTGGACTTTTGTTTTTTGTTGTGCTTATAGATATTCATTTGATATTTGGTACATTTTGAGTTCGCCTCTACAAAGAACTAGTGGAGTCACATCCACACCAGCTTAAAGTTTACATCCAAGTTTCTTATTTCTGTAGATAAGAGTACTACACTAATTAAAAAATAAAGCATAGCAATACATCAATGTAGCTAAATTATTCATGATCACCTATATTTCACAGTTCATTGACTTGGTTAAAGATGAATTTGTCGTTTTCCTGATCTAGTCTTTGTACCTGAATAGTAGTTGATTTCCAACCATTCCTGTCCTGGTTCCCCAACCTTTACCATAACCTACATTATGAACTTTGAATATTATTGCGTTTCAATAATTTTTGCGACCGGTAGGGGACTATTTACTGCCATGCAATACTCTCAGATGCTTGTAGTTTTTGGCTTGCCAACCAATATGCTTCAATTTGAGTCTATTGAGATCTAGCGTACAGTATATATTTCATTAGTTTTTATTCTTTTTAATACTGTAAGACCTTTCCAACGGCACAAAAGCGGGTGGCCCTGATACAAACTCTTGATCTACTTATCAGAAACTTAACCGGCACATTGAATAACCGGGATGACGCATATATAAGGAAGCCGGTATTGCTCATAAAATGGTCGAAGTAGTGTCTATATTATTGATTCAAACAAGAATTGGTAATTCGTCTGTTTAATAACGATTCACATATCCTCTATATATAGCTATGTACAGAATATAATCATGATAATAATAGTTATATCAACAACTATACAAAAGAAACCCAGTCCTGTGTACATCGTGTTGTTGTGCATAGTGTCAGCTCAAATAGGGATTATAGAAATGAATAGTAAATTAGTGATAGAACAGGAAATCTATGAGGCGCCGTTTTCATATTTTTGAAGTATTTTCTTTTTTTTTATATATCAGAAAATGATTTTTTGATATCATAAATTCGAATTCTTGATATCAAATAACAACAGTCATTTTCTGATTATTTGATATCAAAAAATAATTTCTGATATAAAAAATTCGAATATTTGATATAAAAAAAAAATCATTTTCTGATATAAAAAATACATCAAATTTTCTGATATCAAGAAATATAATTATTGATATTAGAAATTCACATTCTTGATATAAAAAATATAAGACATTTGATGATATCAAAAATTCGAATCCGTGATATCAAAAAATCAATTTCTGATATTAAAAAATCGATTTTCTGATATCAAAAAATGATTTTCTGATATCAGGAATTCAAACTGATTTCTTGATATCACAAAATATATTTTCCGATATAAGAAAATGGCGAAAAATCTTTACATAAATAATGAATACTCCATTGACCCGTAGAAAATCGCTGAACTACAGTCTACAGTACCCGATTTGCTTTCTAAAATTCGTTAATGTTTCAGATTCTTTGAAGATTTTTTTGAACGATAGAAAGAATTTTATAAGGGTTCTTGATAATTCTGGACATACATGTATTCAACATGTAGAAATGAAGTGTTGAAAACGTGATAGGTACATTACATCGTTTAGGAATATAGGCCTATATGAATATGATAGTTTCATCTTCCTGTTCAGTGCGTCTCCATCATTCTCCTCGGGTCTCGTTTGCACTTCTTCAGGATCGACCCCGTTCATTTCATAGCGAATCGCGGACAAAGTAGTTCTGACCATTGTAGATATGGAAGAATTTGCCATAATGAATTAGATGAACCATTTATTCCTCACATGCATCTACAGGTTCGCAACAAATTTCAGGCGGGAAGCTGAAGGTTGCATCACAGGGAGCATTTATTAAGTCGATCGAAGTTTGATACGAGTCTTATTTTCTGATATCAAAAAATCGATTTTCTGATATCAGAAAATACAAATAATTTTTTGATATCAAAATATAATTTTCTGATATCAAGAATTCGAATTCCTGATTTCAAAAAAATGATTTTCTGATATCAAAAAGTCAAATTCTTGATATCAGAAAAACACGTTATTTATTGGTATCAAGAATTTGAATTCTTGATATCAGAAATCTGAGTTTTTAATATAAAAAATTCCAAGTTCTTTTTTTATATCAAAAATTCGATTTTTTGATATCAGAAAATGATTTTTTGATATGAAGAATTCGATTTTTTGATATAAAAAAATCAACCTTATTTTCTGATATCAAGAATTTGATTTTTTGATATCAGAAAATGATTTTTGATATCAGGAATTGGAATTATTGATATCAATAATTTTTTTATATCAGAAAATACCTAAAAAATATAAAAACGGCACCTCATAAAAATTAAAAATGTGGTCATCAGAGGAAATTCAAGCTGAGTTCCTCATTAAAAATTCTTTTATGTCAACATCAATGTTACATTTTATATCAAAATAATACCAAATATTTATTTACATGTATATAATTCCAATGTTATTTATTATAATTGTTTTGATTTTACAAAAATAAAGCTTTTATGAGTAAAATGTCCAGAGTTTACACAAAAAGAATGTTTAATCTTGTAATAATTTTTAATGCAAAAATTAATCGAATATAAAATTGCAGGTTCAGTAATTGTATTAATGGTCTTTATTTTTCAAAGATATGAAAATTTACAGTAAATTACTATGACTCTATCTATTGTGCAAATGTCGATCATGAGTGAAATGAAGTTAAAAAAGGTTAACATGTTGCAAACTTTAACCCCACAATCTGATTAAAGTAAACTCCTGGATCCGCTCCTTTTTTTTATATATAGATATATATTGTTGCTACACGTGTAGCGACATACACGTCTAGCGACAATCCCCCCCCCCCCCCCCCCAAAGGGAGCGGATCGAGCTTATTCTAATTAGATTGACTTTAAACTAAGTTTTTTTAGTATCTAGTGTCACTTTCGTTCACACGAATGACGCATTCTTTGCATCTTAATCCTCTGATCAAAGGTTGAATTTGATATTGTGGTAGAGCTTGCCAATCTTGATACAGTGCCGTGTCACTTCATCTAATGTTTGAATTGGTGGTGTCCTTTGACAAACTCTGCGACCAGTTGTGTCCCAGATGTACTCATCAGCGTTCAAATCTGAACTTCGAGCAGGTCATGGTAGTGTCGCAACTAACTCTAAGCAAAAAACAAAATGATGCACAGCACAAGGACGATGTGGTCTGACATTGTTATATCAAAATAAAGTACAACACTTACAGCAAGAAAGTCCTTTCATTAATTTTGTGCATTAAGATTGCCCCGAACTGTGATAAGATCCTCAAACTGTGATAAGATCCAGCTTTCAGTCGTAGAACACAGTCCCACACCATGACTGATCCACCATCAAACAAAATCGTCTCTACAATACTGCGTTCAGCATATGCAATTCTAGGTTGCCACCATACATATGCATTCGTCCATCTGTGACATGTAGCAAAAAGCATCTCTCGTCCGACAAATGGACTTTACCTTAAGAGACTAGGTTCCAACGTTGGCGAGCTTGACACCATTACATACATGTACGTTCTGTTTAGTGACACCATTACATACATGTACGTTCTGTTTAGTGGTTGCTTGACACCATTACATACATGTACGTTCTGTTTAGTGGTTGCTTGACACCATTACATACATGTACGTTCTGTTTAGTGGTTGCTTGACACCATTACATACATGTACGATCTGTTTAGTGACACCATTACATACATGTACGTTCTGTTTAGTGACACCATTACATACATGTACGTTCTGTTTAGTGACACCATTACATACATGTACGTTCTGTTTAGTGGTTGCTTGACACCATTACATACATGTACGTTCTGTTTAGTGGTTGCTTGACACCATTACATACATGTACGATCTGTTTAGTGACACCATTACATACATGTACGATCTGTTTAGTGACACCATTACATACATGTACGTTCTGTTTAGTGGTTGAGTTTAGGCAAATGTCTCTTGATGGGTTCTCTTACACGACAGCCAGATGATTTTGAACAGTGGATTCCACGCTGTTGTCGTTGAAAGCAAACGATATGGTAAACATTCCCTTTTTAGGACTGAGCTACTGGTAAAAATGTTCCGTCGAACCATTCTTCTAAGTGCAGTGTCATCCCGAGCAGATGTTTTACGGGGTTTTTCCGATCTTGCATGATATTTGACGTCATTTGTTACCTGGTACATTCTGATAATGAATGGTGATGACGTACTTGATGACCAATTTGTCTCAATGACATACCTGCCCCCTTCCCATTTCAATAATCTACCATCGGATTGCATTTACCACTTGCGGAGAACCCATATCATAATTCCCATAATTTTGTTGTAAACCTTATTTGTCAAAATGTACAAGTTGTATTTATAAAGAGGTAAAGCACTGTGTTCAAAACTCGCACTTCTGTTGGAAGTGAGTACAACAGTCGCGCGGGCGATTCTCGGCGCACAGAGTGGACAATAGACAGTTGAATATAAGTACATTGTAAACAAAGGTACGGACTTAGTTGCTTTACTGGATTCAAAACAATTGCTCTGTTTAAAAAAAAAAAAAAAAAAAAAGATAAATATTTAAAATTTTTTTTTTTTTTTATAACTTTGGTGTTGCAATGTTTTCCCCATGAATATATAGTTCAGTGGTAGAGTATCTGATGGAGACCTGGAGGTTATAAAACTTTTTTGAGCACGTTTTCATATTTAAACTCAAACTCTGTGCTCTAAATCGTATTAATACTCAATAGTGAAAGTTATAAAACTCTTACAAAATTATTTTCATACTCAAATGGAGTACATGCTCAAGATTTTTTTTAGTATGCTTTGGAACTTGCTCAGAGTTGTACACAACACAAACTTGGCTGGGTTTAAGAATGACTATAGTAAAGGTTTTATAACCTAGCACCAGCCCAGGTTTAAATTCAAGGGGTCCTATGTTCGATTCCCGGCCTGGTCGGTTGCAGTTACTTCTTTCCAATTACAGAAAATGTACCGACAGTTTTTGAAATTGAAGACTAAATGGGATCTGAAAACCCAAATTACATGATTACATAAAAAATTAATCAAAATGTTTGTGTACACTGTACAATCAAGTCACGTGGAGATAAGGGTTAGAATAGGTCCTCGGTACCCCTTGCTTGTCGTAAGATGCGACTAAATGGGGCGGTCCTTCGGAAGAGACCGCAAAAATCGAGGTCCCGTGTCACAGCAGTCGTGGCACGATAAAGATCCCTCCCTGCTCAGAGGCCATAAGCGCCGAGCATATGCCTAAATTTTGCAGCCCTTCGCCGGCCAATCTCTACCCAGAGTTATCGTTCCCGCTACGCTCCACTAATACCTCTGTCAACGTCTAAAAAGTTATATCAAAATGTACAAAAACTAACTTAGCATATCGAACTGTAATGATAATATCTGAGCAAATCAAACACTTCTCTGAATTTTTTAAAATCAGAAGATGGTAAATATGAGACACCTGAGCGAATTAGAAGGTTTATATAAATATTCATTCATTCAATAATACTAGTATAATCATGGAATTCGTTGTTTTTGTGAACCTACTTTAAGATTTAAAGCATAAAACTTAAACTTATAAATTATTATCCATGATGCTATAGGTATAGGTAAGTTTTGCCAAGAATCTTGACATTTAGACGTTGACAGAGGTGCTGTAGCGCAGCGTAATATGCCCTCTGGTGAGAGATTGTTCGCCGGCAGTGGTGACGTCTCCATTTGAGTGAAATAATCTCGAGAGGGACGTTAAGCAATATTCAATCAATCTGTACAATCAAACATCTCAATAAAAAAGAGCTATACTGGTATCAAAAATTGAACTATCAAATCAAGGACAATTTCGTCTGCAAGATTTATGTATATATGCATTACGAAACGGCATCGGACACTGATCCAATACAAACGAAAAAGAAAAAAACACCCAAGGTTTGTCTCCGTTTCCACTGACAATGCTTTCTCAAAATTCAAATGTCAACATATGAGATAAACATACGTATATAAGATATCAGATATAAAAGCGGCGGGGTATAATGGTATTTTGCTGTGCTCGCCTAATGGTAACAGCGTCAACATACGAGTTACGCGATAACGCAACGAATCTACGTGTATTGCCTTTCAGTATATTACACAACGATTACTTCAACCCATGGGCTTTATCATACCAACCATGAGTAAGCTATCGCAATTTTTTGGTTGGTGCAATAAAGTCCTGGATTGATTCAACATGCAACAACTACAATGTACGTCAGTATATTTGATTGAAAATTAACATGATAGTTTTACCTTTTTCAGATCTATTTTTGAAACGTGATTATTATAGCACGTTTTACTAATTTTCAAGCCTGGACTTCTCGAAAATATCTTAAACAAAAGTTTGAGTTTTCTTTTATCCGAGCAGTCAAGATTTGAGTAAAATCTCAAACTTAAGTTCAAGTTTGGAGTTAAGTATATTTTAAGAAATCCAGGCTTGATCTATTTTTAAAAAAAACAAGATGTACTGTGAGCAATGCTCACTAAGAATACCCCCCGCTTACCCCAATCTCCCAAAGGGTGTTGTTAATAGGTATAAATTACCTCTTTCCTGAGTGTAAAAATATGGTATGCATTTGTAGAAGAAAATGGAAGATATAATCCGAACACACATTCATGGCATAAACCTATAATTTTGACCTTGAGATCAAAGGTCAAGGTCATATGGAAGTCATGAATGTACATGACACATCGTCTCATGGTGATACACTCATGTGTCAAATATGGTATGCCTATGTCAAAGAACAAAGAAGTTATGGCCTGGACACGAATCCATTGTAAAAAAAAAAGCCTTTAATTTTGACCTTGAGGTCAAGGATCAAGGTCATATAGAGGTCATGAAGGTACATGACACATCGTCTCATGGTGATACACTCATGTGTCAAATATGGTATGCCTAAGTCAAAGAACAAAGAAGTTATGGCCCGGACACGAATCCATTATAAAACCTTTAATTTTGACCTTGAGGTCAAGGTCATATGGAGGTCATGAAGGTACATGACACATCATCTCATTGTGATACATTCATGTGTCAAATATGGTATGCCTATGTCAAAGAACAAAGAAGTTATGGCCCGGACACGAATCCATTGTAAAAAACCTTTAATTTTGACCTTGAGGTCAAGGGTCAAGGTCATATAGAGGTCATGAAGGTACTTGACACATCGTCTCATGGTGATCTACCTGTGTGCCAAATATGGTATGCCTAAGTCAAAGAACAAAGAAGTTATGGCCCGGACACGAATCTGCACAGACAGACAGACGGACGGACAGACGGACAGACAGACAGACAGAGTGATTCCTATATACCCCCCAGAACTTCGTTCGGGGGGTATAAATATGAGACCATTGCAGCCCCCGGAAGCTCATGGATTTTACAGATTTTATGGGGCTTAAAATATTTCTCCTATTTAGTCATGTGTACTATTTTCTATCATTTTAATTAGGTGAAATTAATAAAATGACCCAAATTTTAAGGGTTTTTTGGAAAAAATTAAGTTCTCTCAATAAATTAATTCAAGAAATCAAAAGCTTTTGTCATTTATTTCTCCAGGAGTGGAAGAAATTATTGCTATTATCGTTTAGTACATTTTCCGAAACACGATACCGCGATTTACCTTAAATTTGAAAATTTTAGGAGGGGGGGGGGCGCCAGCTGCCCCCTACCTCTAAATCCGCCACTGAATACAATATCGCGTTGACTTTGCGATATTGACATAAGATCCAGAGAATATTGTACGATGTAAAAAAAAAAAACCAAAAAAAAACCCAAACACCCCCCCCCCCAGAAAAACAGGAAAAAACAAACAAAAACAAACAACCTCAACCCCCAACAATATCGTGTAGACATCGTGTTATTGGCATAAGTTCTTGAGAATATTATACGATGTATAAACAACGCGATATTGACATAACTTCCTACGATGTAAAGAACAATATCGTGTTGATATTGTAGACATTGCAATTTCGGTAGTATTATAATTAGAAATTTGTACGATATAAACACAATGAGTTGACCTTGTCCTAACAATGAGTATATTTTATTTTTAAAAAATTAAGTCGAGTGACAATGACTGAATTGACAAATTGTCAACAAAAACCTGCAAAACTTGCTGTTCAATCTACTTGTTTTTGGACTGAGGATTTTCGATATATCGAATCCCGAGATGCAAAGATCTATTTCCTCGACTGCGCGAACATGTCTCCCGATCTATTTACATTATCTTTTCCTAGTGTGTTTTATTGATTGTGTTGAAAGATCATTTGGTAAGAGACAAGTGTATTACCCATCCGAATAATCATTAAGCTTACTGCAGAACGAAATACAGGCAGATATGGGTTAGGAATGTGTGTGATCCGGCGGCGCACCTGAAAGAACTCGCCGATAACGTCTTGTTCACGTTTTATGTATTGATTTTCTATAGGTCAATGTTTCTGAAACAGAAAAATCCAATCAATGTTCTATTTATGTATACGAAATGTCAACGATCTATTGTTTTATACCAATCTATAGTCTGAAATCGCCCAGATTCTGCTAGTGAGATGCTGAGTAACTCGAATCGGTACAGTTCTTAAGTTATATATTAAACAACTTATCACAAGTTTTCACCATTCATGATTATATCCATTAAAGAGAATAAACGACGCTGAGTTAAAGACCTAATCCAAATTTGTAAGGAACTCTACCAGGTTAAAATTTTTCGTTGTGGTTCTGAGCACTTATCGGTTCCTCGCAAATATATCTACCCACATTACTAATGTTTTGTATATAACTACTTCGAATACTAAATACCCATATGTAACTAGATTACTAAATACACATATGTAAACTAGACTACTAAATACCCATATGTAACTAGACTACTAAATACCCATATGTAACTAGATTATTAAATACCCATATGTAACTAGATTATTAAATACCCATATGTAACTAGATTACTAAATACCCATATGTAACTAGACAACTAAATACCCATATGTAAATAGATTACTAAATACCCATATGTAACTAGACAACTAAATACCCATATGTAACTAGATTACTAAATACCCATATGTAACTAGATTACTAAATACCCATATGTAACTAGACTACTAAATACCCATATGTAACTAGATTACTAAATACCCATATGTAATTAGATTACAAAATGTCCATATGTAACTAGATTACTAAATACCCATATGTAACTAGATTACTAAATACCCATCTGTAACTAGACAACTAAATACCCATATGTAACTAGACAACTAAATACCCATATGTAAATAGATTACTAAATACCCATATGTAACTAGACAACTAAATACCCATATGTAACTAGATTACTAAATACCCATATGTAACTAGATTATTAAATACCCATATGTAAATAGATTACTAAATACCCATATGTAACTAGACTACTAAATACCCATATGTAACTAGATTACTAAATACACATATATAAATAGATTACTAAATACCCATATGTAACTAGACTACTAAATACCCATATGTAACTAGATTACTAAATACCCAAATGTAAATAGATTACTGAATACCCATATGTAACTAGGTTACTAAATATCCTTATGTACTTATCTACTCGATTTACTATTCTTATGGTTCTCTACCTTCCTGTTAAAAGTTTCTGCAGTTAAAAAAACTTTGTAGTTCATGATACAGTATTTTTCGAGAAATTATCATATCTACTTGAACTTTGACCCATGGAAAAGTACATGATAGGAACATCAAGCCTTTGTTGAATCCTTATAGTTATGGAGTTTATCAATGGAAGTTAATGTCCCTTATATCAAAGCTGCCTATGTAAAACTCGTAAAAATGGAGAACGATTTGTCGCAAGGGCATGGGACCAACTGAAAAGGATCATGGAGCTTTCACCTCGAAAATAGGTCAAGGTCATCAAGAACTAACAAAATTTAGACTTTACATCCTCTTAAATTACATGCATGATATGCATAAGTATTGACTTCCTAAACGAGTTCTATTTTACCACGACCCTGAACTTCGACCCTTTTGTGAACTTACGCTTAAAAACCTTGTTATTGCTACTTTAGTGATAAAGACAGGAAACCTTCGCTAATGAATTCATATTCAAACACTTTTTTCCCCGGTTATTGCCCCTGAATGTCTTCAGAATCTTGAAAGTCAATAGATATTTTAAACATCAACATGTTTAGAGATATGGTACCACTTGCATTGAGGCCCATGACCTTAACCTTCAAAACAAGGTCATGGGTCATCACAAAAATGAAATTTTTACACATTTTCAAGGTGCTTTAGGCTCTATTCAAATGCAATGGATGTTCTTCGACCTTATATAGAACTTTAGATCCTCGTTAACTCCAGTCATACCCCTTTTGATTCTTTATATCTTCAATGCAATGAAAGAGAATCAATCAGTTGAAGTTTTTTCTTTTATCATTGAACTTGAAGTCAAGGTCATTCAGAGTTTTCTAATACTTGCATTTCACATACAAATTAAACATTCGCAAGATGAGTTTAAGGTCAAAGTCACCTCTCCTTTACCAAACACTACATTAGTGTTTTAAACCGGTCTTTGACGTTTTCAAACACTCGGATTGGTGGAAAGCCTGCTAACTGTTAGTGAACATTAAGAATTACTAATAAATTCAATTTTTGTCTCCTTCGTATAACGGGGGTGAAACATTATATCGAGGCGAATTCATTCAAAACTGAATTGTTTCTGAACTGCTTTTTCATACACTTCGTGAAACCAAAATCCTGCATTCCCCAGTTGGGATACAGTTTGATGTACATGGTATATATAAAAGTAACTCGAGAAATCTTTCAAAAAGCTGTTGTTTTCTTTAAATAGTTTCATTCAATTACAAAATGACATGACGATGATACGAGGTAACCGCCGTTCCAATATGGCGGGAAAACAATGAATAACAATTAACAACAATGAGTGCCCGCGCTTTCCCCCAAGCACGTCTGAAATACCGCTCTTCATAGAGGCTACCAAGGCCAGTTGCAGGGGTTCTTCCAGAGCAAATAAACATTTTTTTTTATCAAAGATGGTATTCACAGACACTGCCTGCTGCCTATAATGTTCATTTATTGTTTAGATTTAATCAAGGGAGGGGGTGTTAATATATGATTCAAACCAAGATACATAATTTCTTATATGAATGAGGGAAAGCGCAGTAAATTGCCTATAGCTATCTCCAGTATACGAAATCCTCATACATAGCACTTAGCAGTAAACATAAAAATCAAAAAAGTTATATCTCACTTAATAACAGACCAACAATTTACTCCTTTCACAAACTCTTACTATTCACTTTTACGTTCGTGGTTTGTTCAAAAATGATAATTGCCGAGTTCACAACCAGAGACCTGGCTAGCAATTTTATGCTACCATGGTTACGTAATATGAATTAGTTGAACAGAATTTCGATCTCACTTTTTAGAGACTCGCGACTTCTTGAAAAACAATGGTACTATCACTCGTCTTGCATTATACATATCAAACATCTGTCAACGTTGACTATTTCCTCTGAATAATTTACTGTAATATCATTATTTCCAAAATTTGATTAATTTACACTAATAACGTTATGATCCAAGGACATGTGCTTTTGTAAACAAATAAAAAAAAAAAAAAAAAAAGAACACGCTGGGCGTTAACTCGTCTATTTCCAGTATCTCTTATCTTCATATTCTATTAAAAATTCTTCCGCTTTTCACAAAAACGTAGATATATTCTGAAAAATTTAATGAAAGAAGAAATTGGAATGTGACTTTTGATATACATATAAAGGAGACGCTACCGCGGTAATGAGTAATGAACAATGAGGCGATGTTTGAAAATTCCATATGTAGCACAGGCACTCGACGTTTTAAATATCTATATTAAAAATTGTCTTGCAATAAACAAAATATGAATATTTTGCTTATAAGAAGACAATTTTTAAATATAGATAATTAAAACGTCGAGTGCCTGTGCTACGTAGGTATGTTTGCGTAGAAAATGTTTTTTTTTTTTAAATCCTCCTATGAAAATATCACAGAAATGATATCAAATTGTCAAAACATCGTATGCTAAAAAACATGAATTTTTTTTTTTGTCATTCTAAAATGTACAGATGACCCTTTTCACAACTTCTAAAAACATCTGTTATACATATATATATAATATAGAAATATGTTTAAAATGTTAACAATTCTATTATAACAAAGAACGCAATTCTGAAGGATGTTGTTCATAACAGTCTGATCCGTGTCATTAACACAGCTTCCCAGAACCAGTAACACTTAAAAATTCAAATCAGAAATAACCTTACAGCATACACACAAAAAATATCGTTTTCGCAAAGTATACTGATATATGCACAAGTACTGTGTACCATTGACCTACTTATATTTTCAAAAATATTTGGTTTGATTTTTTTTTTTTGAATCCGCAGCACTCGCACACACATACTACGCAGCAAAAGTTGACTAGAGGACCAACGTGCAGAGTCTACTGGTCTACAAGGGAATCTTTGGAAACTACAAACTAATACCTCCATCTATACTCATCAAATCAAAAATCATTAACTGACAGGATTCTTCATTCAGGAGCTTTCTAAAGAATTCAGTGACAAGCAACTGATTAAAAAATTCTAATTTTTTACAAGAAAATTCGTTTTTCTAAGATACATAGTTTTAATCCATATATAAATGCTCCTTGAGAATACAATTTTTGAGGGTCAAATATATGCTTGATGCATTCTTTCTGGTTGTCATGATTTATTGATTTTCGTTGTTATCAAAAAGGCCCTTGCTAGGAAACAATGAAAACACTCGTACAATTTCAAAATATGTTAAAACGGATCATCTGCTGGATGATTCCAGAGAAGTCATAGCACTGGATTCTGAATCCCACTTAAAGCTACTGATAAAATACATGTATGGTACACTCTAAATGTGGATAAAAATGTAAAAAATATTTGTTTTCAATCTGTCGGTAATACTTCATAACACAGTAAATCACAGCTTAGTTTTGAATAAGACATTATTCACCGGTGAAACTAAACTTTGCATCAATAAGAACAGTACAAATTCTCTAAAGGAATAAAAAAACAATATCCAGACATTTTGGAAATGAAATGTGGACTTTAAAATGTAAAATATGATGCCCGTTCTGTTTCATCATCCCATTTCGAAACATTATTTGGCTTAAGGAAAATATGTCCTTTCTTTCAAGAGGTTGAAATAATCTAACACCCATCAACACTTCATTCTCAAAAACAAAAATTTTACAGATTCAAGTTAATTTTTTTTTGATTTGCAAACTTAAATATAAACAAAGCATATTTACATGATAAGAATGCAAGTTTATATAAAATGCACAATTGTTAAAAAATACACCATACATAAAATACCTGCTTTAACAACAGACCTTGTTATAAATATGTTCTTTAGATCATTTGAATTTCTGTGAAGAAGAAAATAGAATGAAAGAGAGAAGGCCTGTCATTTTAATCTCGTTACCCCTAAGGAATGTCTTGTTTGACTTAAAGAGAATATCCTTAATTCAAGTAATTTTTCTATGAAGAAAATTTTAAAAAAAAATTAATCTTTAAGTTAATTAAAGAGCATTTGATAATATGACCCTACAGTACTTTAAATCGTCCCCCAGTGTTTTAGTCTATTTATAGCTGCCCCATTGGTGCATGGATACACTACATGCATATAGTGTAAAGGAATTGACATTCCACAGCCTTTTCACATTTTTGTACACAAAATGAGAAAATGAAAATTTTTTTAAAAGGAATTTCTGGCACTAAAAAGTCAACACTGTGATGATAGTCATTCAAGAACACAAGTTTTACATACTTGATTGGTTAGAGGTCACGAAAATAAAAAGAAAATTATCATACCAGGAAAAGACAACTCTTCAATTTACCTCTGTATTTTGTGGGACATTTGCATACATAGAAATGTTGACTGGTTTTATTCATTCTGTTGTGCATATTTTGATTTTATTCATCCTTTGTTGATTAAAGCTTAAAACTCACTGGTGTTTTTATTGTTTATGTGTAAGGCACTTTGAAAATCATACATTACCACTAGAAGAGTTGCTGTGTAAATTTACTTCGAAATGTATTCACTTTCCTTTTAAAACACCACAAAGTTAGCATGTGGAAGAGAATAAAAAAAATCCATACGTATATCTGCTCAGAAAAATAAACATTCTTCTTTGGGAATACAAAGTCATTCTCTTTGGAATCAATATGTGTGTTTATATGTAGACAACTACTGTTTATCCAGACATTCCAAGATTGACTATCAATAATAAAAAAGCAATTCAGTCTTTGCATGTCCCGAAAAAAAAATTAACTTGTACACGATAGCTTAAGAATTCAAGAGAAAGTAACAGGATCTCACTTCATGAAAATATCCTTCAAAGAACCGCCCAGCTGATTAATAAATCTGAGCTAAAAAGTGGGAAAAAGCAGAAATAATACCTAAAACCTAGAAGGTATATATTGGAACATATACAGCTATTTAGACAGTCAGCACTTGTAATGCAAAATCACAAAAGTCAACAAGTATCATTTCTAAATACAAACATCAACAAAAAATGCCATGAGCAAATATGGCTATAACAATGAAGAAAAAAAAACCAAGAATAATTTCACAAGTAGAATCTCTATAAATCAAAATTACCAATATATTCTATATTTGTAAAACACAGTTTTACTAGTAGAAAAAAAAAAAATCCTGTCTGTTGCAGAAGCAAATGGTACAGGTAATCTACTTGCATCACAATCATGTGTAGTTTCCTCCTTCACAAAAACAACTTCATAAATCTTTGAAAAATATTTCTTTGGGAATGCTTATTTTTGTATCTGTATGGCTAACTCAGTCAGTTTTTATACTCTCGCCAAAACATTTACTAAGACTTTCCTCTGTTGCATCCGGCAGTTCACTCCCTTGTTTTCCGGCACGCGAGGAATCCATGTCTAGAACGGCATCTTGATCAAACGAGTCCCTCTGAAAACTTCCCGACTCAGAATCAAAACTTTCATAGCTACTTCCAAGAACATGTCTTTGTTTGCGATACAAGTGCTGAGATTCAAAGGCATGTTGTCTATGTGAAGAAGGAAATCGACCACCGAGTTTCGGAACATCCACATCTGACCCGATCTTTTCGCTCCTCTCTGGGGTCCTAACCCCTTCCTGTGACAGAGGATACTTTGTTGGCACAAGAGATATGCCTCCATCTGGATCAATGCTTTCTAGGCTAGACTGCGAAAATGACCTGATGCCCAGGTCATGAGAATCTGAGGTATCCGTACTTGACAATGAACTTTTTCTGATATCACTATCGTTCTCGGGTACTGATAAAAATTTGCGCTTATTTGTCTTTTTTGTGTGTGTCCTCATGTGTCTAGTGATCATGTCTCTCCTGCAGGCAGCGTATGGACACTGGGGGCATTTATAAGGTTTCTCTCCTGTGTGTGTTCGTCTGTGTGTGTTGAGGTGATCACTCCTAGAAAATACTTGTCCACAATCGCTACACTCGTAAGGCTTTAATCCAGTATGAAGGCGCATATGTCTAGTCAACATATCACTCCGTGAAAATGACCGATTACAAACTTTGCAGAAGTGAATCTTGTTATTGTCAGGTTGTCGTATCGTTTCTGTAGGGAGATGTTTGGCCATATGTTTTGCTAAGTTGTCGTATGCGGGGAACACCTGACCACACATGGGACACAGATAAGCATCACTTTCTGACTGAATTCTCCGCTCATGAGACTGGGTCTCGTGTTTGGCAGTGCTGTGTGCTAGTTTTGATGGAGGAAGTATGAGAGAATGACTAGGGTACATTGCTCGAGGAGACACTGCTAGTCTGTTTAATTCTGACATGGAGTTTATCAAAGATCCACGAGGAGGAAAGGCAAAATGAGAAAACCCTGGAGACATAGGACTTGGAGACAACATTTCAGGATCAGAAAAAAACCCACCATCGAAAGGGCTTGGTAGATTAAAGTTGAAGATGTGACCTCCTTCAGGAACTGAACACAAGGGAGAGGGTTGTGAGTGAGAGGCTGATATGTGTGGAGTGTGGAGACTTGGAGAATGATGTGGATGAGGCATGTAGGGCATATACTGTTGTCTGGATGTAGCTGATTGTGATAAATCTGCTTCCATGCTTGCCTTGTTGAGGTCTGGAGAGCTGTAGGATGGGGTGGCTATGATAGGGACCCTGTGATATGTCTGCTGGGAGGTCTGCTGTTGAAGCAGGTTTGGTGTCGGCTCTTTTTTAACTGAAGCTTGTGGAGATAACTGTCTTGGCGATTGAGATCTGTGACTTTCACTCTGGTTTTTGTCCTCTATTTTTACACTAGATACACTCTGTCGTAAATCCACAGGTTCTGACATCTGCTGAATCTTAGATTGATGTGATGAAGGTTTGATAGAGGAATCCATGAACACATCATTGTCCTCACTTCCTTGTTGAATCATTTCAAAAGATTTTCTTTCAAATGAGGAGGAGGAGGTTGAAGACTCGGACAACTTGAGTTTGCTTGCTGCTGAGAGCTGCTGGGATACAATGTCCTCTGCTGGCTCTCTGAGATCTAATGGGCTTTTTAATTCCAATGACCTTTGCTGGTCAAATGACCTTTGCTGATCAAATGACCCCAACCCTGGAATGTCTGGTTTGTCCTGGGAATGATCGAGAGAAGACGTATCAGTGGAAGAGGATGACTGACTCTTCAAATACCGTGCATGTAGGAATTTCTTGAAATGTCCTGTGACCAGAGAGGGGTCTTTCACAGGGTGTTGCTCTGAGTATTCTCTAAGTTTGTGAAATCCATCTTCTTCACTGTCCTCCTCTTTAAGTCCTTCCACCACACTGGTGGTGATGTTGTCATCTGTGGTAATGACTATGCTTGTGGGCTGATGGATCATCCGTCTTTTCTCTCCATCAGAGGATTCATCCACCGACTCCACTGAAATACCAGGTGAACTTATGCGAATACTATGGATAGGCACTCCATAAAGGTCCTTATTGAAAGGCGAAGGCTCCCTGCTGCTTGGGCTGTCATCAGATCCACTAACATACGAATAATGACTGTGTGAAGTGGTACTATCATCACTTCTCTGTAGCCTAGGTGCATACCTGAACAAGTCTCTACTTCTGCCCCTGGGTGAGGCTCCACGGTACAAATTTATATCCTCACTAGAACGGGCAGCCTCAGATGGTAGATTGTTATTCAATAAATTCGTGGAATCTCTTCCTATATTTGAAGAAAGAAATGGAAATCCTGAAGATGAGATCACTGTTTCCCGAATCTGCACCGAATCTTTCTCTTCAAAAACAAGATTTGGAGCACTAGCATTATACACCATTTTAGACATCTGTCGACTCTGCTGAAATCGTGAAGAAAACGTTTCCACATTGTATCTTTCCACAACCTTTCTCCTTTCATCTTGTTCCTCTTCTGGACGAAAATCAGAGGAAAAAAGAAAGTTCTTTTCTGAGTTATCAAAACTATAATGAACATCTCTAGACACTCTCCCACCGGGATCACTGTGCTGTTTAGGTAGCTCTCCGTGCTCTAGGCCCAGAAACTGCTTGAAGGGACGTCTCCCGTGTGTTTTAGTCTGATCCCTGATGTGACTGAAGACTGATCTTCCTTGGTTGCTATCCTCATCCACAGCTACCTGTTTCACTAGAATCCTCTTATGGTCCTCCCCAGAGTTGTGCCCCTTGTTTCCCATCATGGCGGAGTGAGTGGTCACAGTATCAAAGGAAACTTTGTCACCAGAAGCCTCATCGTCACTCAGACTTCGCATCACTATTGCACATTGTTGGACTGAAAAAAAGAAAACACAATGGCTCAGTCATTAATCAAATTCGCCAATAAAATTTCATTCACAAAAATTAATTGCTCTTCAATCATTTGAAATAAAAGTACAATGAAAATTTATTTCAAATAAAAGTAATAGGATTGCGTAGTCACTTACTTATTTTTTCATAAAAACTTACAATCTTTTCACAGTTTTATAATCACCTCTACCAAAACAATATCTACCTTCTGTGAGGAAGAACAAAGAGATAATTCAATTTATTCAATTAGAGTTATTTTTGTTACAGTTGTTTGCATGCATAAATAACAGAAAAATTCTTTAGATATTTGATTTGTGGTCAATTTATAGCTCATTTGGTTGTGGCAAACTTTAAAACATCAATGGCGAATAAGTTCTCCATCAAAGATGTTTGGCACTCTCTGTTGTCAAGTATTGATATTAAGGTCAAGTGACAGGTCAGGCATAAAAAACGTAATATATTCCTGATGATTCCAGTGTCTTATCAGACGGTGTTAGTGAGTACGACTCTGATTATGCTAAAATTGGGTCCCCATTTCAACCACTGTGACATGAAAATGATAATTATCACCACTGCTTCTTTTTCTGGAGAAATTAAGGGATTGCCCCAGAGATGTTGGTTAACGCCTCAGGCTACATCCACCCATGTTTCTGAAAAACAGGCTTACGCCCTTTGTTTTGAATTTGAATAATTGCAAACCTCTGCATGTCTGGAGAACAGAAAGTGAGCATGTAACCTCTGGCTTATTATGTTAACTATATGCAGTAATGCTTCTTAATTCAATAGTTTTAATTCAGTCATTGTTTCCCACTTGTGAATATATAATATTGAAGACTATTGCAAAACCATGAAAATATTTCACAATAAACCTTAATTGCTGTTAACTTCTAAAGAAATAAAAATTCACATGTGGAAGACCTATTTGTCTGCATACATTAACCTATTTTGTATGAGTAAATATAATAGGAATTTACAAGTAATAAATCAAGGGAAAAATTATCATCAATTTTTTGTCACTTTTCTTTTTTATTATATATACATACTTCTATCACATGTGTATTCATATAAACAAAAAAATCTATAAAACTTTGCAGAGGATGTAGTTTGTTAATCCGCAGATTCTTAAAAAACACATCTCTTTATAAATATATCTTGTCAGTGTCAGTCTTGTTAATGTCTTGGTACACTAATTATGGCCATAATGTTAATTAAATATGGAAAATACAGGTATCTCATTGTACATGCCTAGACTGGGCACATTGGGTGGCATTTCCTACACAATGAAGCTGTCCATTTCAAACTTATTGATTACAATTATCCCTATCCCTTTAAATCATTCAGCTGCATCATACTAGAGTAAAGTTAATTTATAATGAACTTTGTTATAAAGAAATATCTATTATAAAGAATAATTCAAAAATCCCATGCCACATCCCTTCATTAATAAATCTTAGTAAGAACAAGAGCAATGCTCACACAGCAAAATATACTCTTCCATTATTGTTCAGACAGAGGAAAGATTAACACCCAAATAAAGTAAATCCTTGAACATTTTCTCTGATATCAAAGAGTATTAATAGAATGTTCATTCAAAGAAAACTTTGTTTAGACAACAAACTGAAGAAAGCTATCATTCTAATGAAGTATAACTTGAGAAGCAAAATTATGACTTTTCAAAATATACTCGGCACCAACACCGTGGGGAATATGTACACCAAGTTTGATAACCTCCACCTTATTAGTACTGATTTTCCCTCATGATTACCCATGAAAGTATGACCTTGACTTCTGACCTTGAGAAATAACAGGCATCTTCCTCTAACCATGAAAATCATGTGTATCAGGTTTAACTATCCTAGCCTTCTACTATTTTTTTTTACTCTTCCCACATTGAGGTACTGATGGATGAAATGCGACAGACATACAGGAATACTGCATTATACCATTATACATCATGTGTATTAAGTTTGATTATCCTTGCCTTATTAGTACTGTTTCTATCTTGTTTTGTGCATCTATGGTTACCCATGCTAGTTTGACCTTAACTTATGACCTTGAAAAGCAATAGGTTTCTTTCTCTTATCATTAAAATTATGTTTTTGGTTAATAATCCTAACCTTATTATATACGTACCGTTTTGTCCAATCCACAGAGGACAAATGTATAGACTATGAAGGGCATATAAAAGCTAATAGTGTAGTCTGTCACTAACATACTAATGATATCTAAGATAAACAAAATAATTACATTTCATAAATATACATAAACAACACAGCAACTATGTAATTATTGAAACACATTTATATATGAATTAAGTTTGTACCTATTTGTTTTAAATAATATCAGGAAATTTCTGTACACATATAAAAACAAGATGTGTTTGTGAAACACAAATATCCCAGTTAATGGCTAATTCCGAAGATAGCCAAGGTCACAAGGACAAATATCTTGGCACCAGTAGAAAGATCTTGTCACAAGAAATGCTCATGTGCAATATGAAAGCTTTAATATTTACCATTTAATGTCAATTTTTTTAAAAGTAGGTCAAATGCCAAGGTTAAAAGGTTTAGTACCAACGGAAAGGTCTTGTCACAAGGAATACTCATGTGAAATATCAAAGCTCTAGCACTCACTGTTCAAAAGTTATTAGCAAGGTTAAAGTTCCAGACAGAATGACAGACAGGACAAAAATATGCACCCCGATCTTCGATCTCGGGGGGGCATAAAACTCATAGAAATAAAGAACCTCAGTTATAGTAGCAAGGGTTTTGACCTTCACCATAAAGTTTTCACTTAAAAGTTGTAGACAGACAGACCAAAAACAATCTACCCACTCTCCATCTTTCATTGGGGGGGGGGGGGGGGGGGGGGGGGGGTGTGTCATATAAAGAATGTTGTTGTTTAAATCATTGTGATAATTATAAACACAATATTATGAAGGAGACTCTGAAGTACATTATTATAAATAACTTGACATAAACATGTTATTCTGTGTGGATATATACACTTAGCATCGGATTTGTTTCAAACCAATCCTTGTTTTCTGATACATACACAGGCAGATGAGTGTGAACATTTACGTTAATATATATTAACATGTGTAGTCAATAGCACGTTTGCCCATCCTTAAATGAAAGACGTTTCCAAGTTCATCGACAGTAAACAAAAACATCTCATAACAAGAACCTGATGTCCCTGAGCAATATTCAAATGTTGTAAATGACTTTGATGAATGACCTTCAACCATCAATTAACTTTGATCTTGACCCTTTAGGTCATCATGTTTCAAGCCTTTATCTTGAATTATTCGAAAAGTACATTCATGACCTCACAATCTGATTAAAATCAGATCCTATGATCCGATCACTTAGATCGCTACACTAATTTTAATCAGATTGATGACCTCAGTCAAAACTACAGACAGACATACAACCAAAAATAAAGACCAACCAAAAACAATGGGGGCATTCTTATACCAAGAAAATATCGAGGGATTAATCCAGGGATCTTTGATTAAACAATTCAAAGATTCGCACATATTTCCCTGTCAGCAAAATTGCTGTAACATACTTTAACCAATTTTTCATTAATTTTGTTGTTTTTTCCTTCTTTGTTGCATGATTTCATAAATAAATAAAACTAATAATTTCAGAACTCGGCCAAATTTAATATGGATCAGAATGTCGGGCATCATTGTATGTTGACATTATTACGGAAGAAGATATACAAGGGAATACCGAAAAACATTACAGGATTCACAAATTATTACTTCGACAATTGGAAATGGGAGTCTTCATAAGTTAATAAAACCATTCCTCTATGCAGTTATTGATAAAATATTGTCATTTGCAAAACAGGAGGCCCATGCAGCGCAAGGCTCACCTGAATCATGCCTGGATATTAACGAGATGAGACCACATGGTTACCAGGAATTAACGAGACGAGATGAAATGGTTACCAGAATATTAACAAAATCAGATTACACGGTTACTAGGAATTAACAAGATGAGATGAAATGGTTACCAGAATATTAACAAGATCAGATTACACGGTTACCAGGAATTAATGAAATGAGATAAAATGGTTATCAGGATATTAACAAGATCAGATAACACAGTTACCAGGATATTAAAGAGATCAGATAGCACGGTTACCACAAGGCAATTAGATCTCTTCAATAATCAATAACCTACATTGGGTCAATTGAATGAATAATTGTTCCTGATAGCAAGTGAGTAATCAATTTAAAAGAAATAAAAAAAATAAATAAGTAATAGTAATTAATCTTAATTAAGAGCGACATATGACATACGGTTATTCTAGAGAAGTCAATTTAATATGTCTCAGTAAATCAAAAGCCAAAATGACTTCCAAAAAAGTAATATAATTAATAGTATCTTATTAGCCCACTGGAGCTAGCTAGATCATTGCCCTAGATTTAAAGCCGAATAGACAATGGAGGAGAAACTGATGTTGTTAAGTATTACTGTGTTTCTAACAACAATACTCTATTGCATCATTTATCCACTTTTATTATAGTGAGATGATTCCTGGAATCTTGTGACATGTATTCTTGTTCTCTTACTCGGAAAGTAAAACAGAGGATTATTCAGAAAGCCAAGAGCGTAATATCAAACCATGTAATTTTCCTTATGAAATTTGATACTGCTGGTTGGCTATCACTCTGCGGATTGGTTTGGGTCCGGATGCTGCATCACACTGTTTTCAGTAATGATTCAATACATTACGGTCAGGAAACACTCTCACAGACTAACACCCTGAATTTACAACTTCATGCATGGTTTCTATGTATGTGATATAAATGCATTTGTTTCCCAAACAGCTTCACTGCCCTTACCTTTGCAAAAATAAATTTACTGCATGCAGTAATAAGTTAAACCGGCCTCACTTAGAGCAACATGATGAATGTTTTGTTTTAGAAAATGACAATTCAGAGAAAGTGAAGCTAAAATTCTATTTTGATATAACACTACGACAAAAAAGAGGAAGTAAAGGTATACACTAAAGGAGTGGTGTAAATACTATGGCTTATATGATATCTGAATTGGCTTAGTTTGTATTTATGATAGCTGTGTATCATATAGATGCCGGAATTAATTGTCAATAATTCATCCTTGCCAGTGCGATACTACAGCAGATAATAAACTTGCTGTTTTATATACATTTAAAGTACCAATGATGTAACACACACTTACCTGTCAAACCATGTTATGTAACCCAAAATGTAGATCTTCTGCAGACAATTAAAATGGATACACCTTCATCTGAAAACAAACAAGTACTGTCAGAGGATTCCAATACATTTTACATTCTACTTCACATAAAGTGAATAATGTTGTCTAATATGCACATGTGTTGACACATATATACTTCATAATGCTAATAAGATAAATTGCAAAGAAAATAAACACAGCAGTTTATTAATTTATACCTAAGATGAACCCACATAAATATTGCACAGGCCATAATTATGTGTCTTTCGAAACCAGCCTTCGTAGTAGTTGTGGTTAAAACTGTGGTCAGTCATGTGGGGTTCATCACAAGTAATAGGGATATGGTTCAAATCCAGCTGGTTTCAGTTTACTTTTAAAAAGAATGTTCTCCCCTAAATGAATGGAAGATAAGTCTCTGTCTCTTCAAAAAATCCCCCCATAAACCTCTGTCTCCTCAAAGTGAAAAAAACAAAACAAAACCAAAAAAACCAACCCAAACCCAAAAAGTCCCACTGTCTCCTAAAAAAACAACCCTAAGACTGAATGAGCCCTTATATACACACATCTCAGAATAATCACGAGTCTCAACCATTTTAAACAAAAGTAGAGAAAAAAGTGAATGTGAAAAATAATGTTTATGTAGTTTTAATTCAATTAGATGGAATATTCAAGGAACTTTCCTTTTCCTAATCTAAGGATGCAGGAGAAATTTCAGTGATGCCCTTCTCTTTGGAACACCTCAGTGATGTCCCTCTCTTTGGAACACCTTAGTGATGTTCCCCACTTTGAAACACCTCAGTAATGTTCCCCTCTTTGGAACACCTCAGTGATGCCCCCTCTCTGGAACACCTCAGTAATGTCCTTCTCTTTGGAACACCTCAGTAATGTTCCTCTCTTTGGAACACCTCAGTGATGCCTCTCTCTTTGGAACACCTCAGTGATGTCCCTCTATTTGAAACACTTCAGTAATATTCCTCTCTTTGGAAGTTCCTTTGTTACATGAGTATGATTGGAGTGAACAGAAAATAAGACTATTAAAAAATATTTCAGGAAGGTTTAGCATCTTAAATGGAATAAAAAAAGATTCTGTAGCCCCAGGCAAAGGCCTTCATTGTTACATAAAAGAAATGTATTCAGTGACAGTCAATATGAGACCTTGAGGAGCTCTACCAATGTTTGAAAATGATTCTGTTTGCTTTATAAAAAATTGTTGAGAAACCATTGTTATTAAGATTCAAAATACTTGACAGACATTCCCTTGATTTAGTTAGCCATTGATTTTTTACTTACAAATTCATACGTCATCTTTGTTTTTTGACGACTACGTTAGAGTAATAATGAATTCATAAACACATTCATCATCAAAAAATATATTGAGAATTTCCATAAATGCCCAAAATTCACGAGTAACACAATTTTCTATCTCTGTGTTAACATTGTTCTGAATACAATTTCTAATAATAATAATAATTTAAAAAAAAACAAAACAAAAAAACACCAACAACAAAAAACTGCAAAATTTCTATAAGGGTGTTAACTGTAACTATATAAGGATGTTTTAACTGTAACCCATGGGACCAAATCTGACCTAAAACATCGAGTGAATGCAAATGTAAAGACAATTCTACACTAAACTCCATATTAATCTTAGTAAAACTGATATAGAAATATACAGTTCTACAGCATGCAAATTACAACCGATTTGGAAAAAAAAAAATCAAGATTGCAAGTTTGTTTTAAAGATCTTTTGCTGTGGGATCAGAAACTGGATCATGGATATATAATTACATATAGTTCTGCACAATGTAACATGAACTATAAAGAAAAAATATTCCACTGGATGGAGTTTTTAAAGGTATACCTACATTATATACATTACAGAGTGTGTACACATTCTATATCTCCACAAGGTTAGAATATGTGACACAAAATTCAAGTGTACAGACATTTTGAGTCAACAGTTTCAAGAAGTCTTGAGGCCATTGGGAATTAATTATGCTTCCCGAATGACTAAAACCTTGACTCTCAGTGTCCCACACAATTTACTTAAGATGTCCTCACAGATACCATGCTTTCTCTACATACAATAACTTTCTGCAGGACTTCCATTTGATATCCCTGATCAAACACAGTTCTGTCATTCATATAGTGTTTTAAATACAAAGACAACAAAAAAAAAATTGAATTGCACTTGTATGCAGGATTGTGCAGTAGGTGGTGTTTGCATAACTCAAGTCTCAACTGTGCAGATTGTTTGCCGATGTCCCTTCTACTCGTAGAATGTTAAAGCAGGAAGTGAAATTAGTGCATGCAGAAGCCAATCTAAAAACCTGTTCAACTGATTTATGTGACAATAAAAATGTTCATGATGTATCTTATATATAAAAAAACATGACTCACATGGAGCATGTGTATTTCCCAAAGGAAGAAAAACAGATCAACTAACCAATCACATCCTAGATGGATGGATAAACAAGAAATTATACTGATATTTCATTAACTCAAATTAAAATCATTGACATAATTACAAATGGTAAGTATGCATTGTATTAACTGCTCATGATCCTGAAGGTCAACATAACTTTTGTATATCGACTTGTGTGATAATCAGCAACCATTACACTCCAGGACACAATGGACGTCAGCTCAAAATATTGTTGTGTTTTATAACCCAACTTAAATTTCTGAATTCCATATACACAAATTTCTTGAAGCAAAATACCAAGTAGGTTGAGGTGAAATCATGCTTGTTTATCTGAATGTTGTTGACAGAGTGGCAGAAAAACAAACTACATTTCACCTAGAGCACTTGCACAATTCAATTGAAGGGTCCAAAAATTGCGTGAATATAATATTATGATAACTTCATTTAAGATTTAAGGTTATATATAAATCGGTATTTAGTAAACATAACTGGGATGTAAACGACATTCCTAGACCTCAGAAAAACATCTACACACAAAAAAATGTAAGGATTTAACATTACAACTGTGACTTGATGCCTCAATGCACTTCCGGATAAAATCGCTCATGTACAAAATAGTTGTGACCATCTTAATTAACGTTCACTGCCAGGTATACATAGGAATTCCTTTGAAAAATAACATTGAAACTTAATTATATACATCAATTTCACATGCTACTAAGTAATGTGAATATGTCTCCTTTTAGCCTGCAAAAAAATTGTACATACAGATTGAGAAATCAAACTTTCATCATGCACATGTATTGCCAATTGATGTTTTGGCATAACTGAGTCAGAAGTTAAAAGACTTCCTTTATAAGACGACCTCCTACACCTTGGAGATGATAACATCACACAAGATGGATTGCTAGAGAGTAATTCATAGAGATAATAAATAACAGGCTGAGAACACACTCTCAAAGTCCTAAACCTTGTCAGCACACTTCCAATAACATAATTTCTACTTCTGAACATATCCACTGATTAAAAATGACAGCAAATTTAACCAATCTACCTCTAGTAAATATATGTGTGAATCAAAATAGCCAGTGAAACAGACATATTAATTTGATAGAAAGGAAGATTATTCATAGATCTTACCCCAAAGCACAGGTACAAAAAGCCATGCATGACTAGTATGCAAGAGAAATATTTTATGAATGAAAATCAAGTTTATTATCACTAACTAGGAAATGTGTACACCCACATCGTGTAAAATAAAACCTCGTCATATTATACCTATACAGGTACGTTTCCTCCCACCTGGGTGATTTAATGACAGCTATACACAGACTATCACATAAACACAGTCATTCTTAATCTGGGCTCATTCTTAGCATGATAATTTCTGTCTCTATATATTTTATATATAAATAAAACATCCTTATATCTATCAATGGAAGGATCCAATTATCACCTGAACCAAAAGGCAAAAACATGTTTACACTGGTTAATACTAAATATATAGTCTACAAATTACATAAAATGATTCTGCGAATACCAAAAATACACAGCATAGTTTACGAAATGGACACAATAACAATAGTTTTTACAGAGAATCAGCACTCATTTCCTTGTGTACCTTTGAAAAAAAAACAAGATATAATGACTGACGTCATCATTTGTTAAAGAAATAGATGTACATTTAGTAAAACCTAATTAGGATCATAACAAATGGACTTGCCCTAATCTTCTAGTATTTTATCAATTTAGCCTTTCTGGAGAGACACATTGCCCCCCCCCCCCCCCCCCCTCCCCCCCCCCCCCTCCCCCCCCCCCCCCCCAGTAGCTTTTGGTATTTGATTTTTAGAAGCATTAATTTTCATCATGCCACTGCTCAAATTTCCAGCCTCTTTTGTTTCCACACTGTAGGATACTTAAGTAACACAATCTATTGACTTCCCTGAATGACAACACCCTCTGCAACCTTCCTGTTTCTTTTAACAGCACTCTTTAAATAATTTACCAATTTTCAATGATTAGAATTTATACGCCCCTAAAAGTAATCCCATCTGACCCTTACATCAGTCATTTGCCACTTTTCTGAACATTTTCTCAGTTTTTGTGTTGCCTGCAAAGCTTAATGACATGTACAGATGGCTTTGTCCATTGCCTGTCCATCCATCCAACCCTAAAACTTGTAACTGTAAGAGACAGGACTTTGGTATTTAACATGTATATTCTTTATTTGAGGGCCATTTACCATCTACCATGATTGATGCTGCCATCGCATGTGACACATAGGTATACATTCCTCAGAACACTCGAAAGTTTTAACTACATCCATAACACACTCCTATCCAGTAGTGTTTCACCTTTTCCTATCAATTAGTTACATCTGTTTTTAATACTGTATATGGTCTAATATTTTCACTACTGTCTAATTTTTGCTATTTTCACTGTTAGCCAAAACATGGAATTTAACATGGCAGTAAATCTAAACTAGCTGTAACAATTATATCACAAGAATGTAAATATAGAAATTTAACATGGCAGTAAATCTAAACTAGCTGTCACAATTATATCACAAGGATGTAAATATAGAAATTTAACATGGCAGTAAATCTAAACTAGCTGTAACAATTATATCACAAGGATGAAAATACAGAAATTTAACATGGCAGTAAATCTAAACTAGCTGTCACAATTATATCACAAGGATGTAAATATAGAAATTTAACATGGCAGTAAATCTAAACTAGCTGTAACAATTATATCACAAGGATGTAAATACAGAAATTTAACATGGCAGTAAATCTAAACTAGCTGTCACAATTATATCACAAGGATGTAAATATGGAAATTTATCATGGCAGTAAATCTATCATGGCAGTAAATCTAACCTTAATTGCAATTGGACAAAAAGTCTGTGAAATTAAATCTGGTACATGAAATCTCATTTAAACAAGAAACCGTTAAGATAACCCGAGGAGCAAATTTAGAGCTCTATCCGGTTTAAAGTTTATTCATATATCTGTTGTGTTGATCATTGATATTCAATAGTGTATACAGACAAAACGAATCCCAAATTATGTTAGCCCAATATGAATAAGTGGCCCATGGGCCATATGGCTCAAGTGAGCAGCAATTCCTAGCAATAAATAAGCCTGAGCAAAATTATCATTCTACAAGCAGCTTGGTCAAGAAATTTATTTTCAATGGTAATGACTAAAAAATCATTAATCATTAGACTTGATGACTACAAATTCATTAATTATCATTCATATATGCCCTTTTTGATGGATATGGCCTATCATATTAACAAATTTCATCTAAGGATGCTTCGTGCCAAGTTTTGTTCCTTATACATTCGCATGTAATACTTTGATCCCCTATTATGGCCCCTTCCTAACCCTATGGGTCATGATTTTTACAAACTTGAATCTCCACTTTGTCAGGAAGCTTTCATATAAATTTCAGCTCTTCTGGCCCAGTGGTTCTTGAGAAGATTTTTAAATGACTCCACTCTATTTTTGCATTTTCGTGATTATCTCCCCTTTGAAGGGAACATGAACCTCGATCCATTTGAACAAACTTGAATCCCCTTCACCCTAGGATGCTTTGTGTCAAGTTTAGTTGAAATTGGCCCAGTGGTTCTGGAGAAGAAGATGAAAATGTGAGAAGTTTACGAGGACAACAGCTGAAAATTTCAATCAGAAAAGATCATTTGGGTGCCTTCGACTCAAGTGAGCTAAATTACAAACAAATTCAACAGCTTACATCTATCAGAGTATATATTTCATGACATATTATTCAGGAATACAACATTATACAGTTCGAAACTGACATCTGTGTATTCAATTTCACTGAGAATTCTGACTCTTATGAATCCATTCCCAAATATCTTCCTTCTATGTTCTTTACATTGTGCAACGACATCCTGCCTAAAACGACATTATGTCTAATACGACATCCTGTCTAATATGACATCCTACCTAATACGACATCCTGTCTAATACGACATCCTGTCTAATACGACATCCTGCCTAATACGACATCCTGTCTTATCCAACATAATTTTTTTCTAAGCTTTCAAAAATTACTGGTATGTGAATTTTAAAATCTATAACAGTGAGATCATGGTGGGTTTTTTTTTTTTTTTTAGCTATACGTGTCTTATCAGCAAATCATTAATGAAACAGTTAAACATATATAAGCTGTCCACTTTTAACAGGAAAGATATCAGATATACATATCAATAGGTGCCTAGCTGATAGACATTAAGTGTAACAATACTTGTAGATTCAAATTATCTTATGCGGGTACTTAATATGGTGAAATGATATGTTATATTGCAAGAACCTGAATTAGCTAATGGTCTGTCAATCAAGAGTTTTTACATGTATTTTAAAAACAGAAAAATAAAAGTGAATAAATTTATTTCGCAAGTAGTATTCATATAGGTATAAATTTATTTCATCACATGTACCAGACAAATGACTTGTCAACAGTACCAAAATTTACAAAACATTATTGCAATGGTCAACTTCCAATTCTTGTATGCATTTTAACTTCATGAAGACAAATGTCTATGTGTTGTGATTCGTGACATATTTATACCTTGGTATTATAATAAAGTTTCCATTAGACTGTAGACTGAAACTCACAAAACACTTACATTCTTGCAAGCATGGTACTCAGATTCACCAGAGCTAAATTAATAGTTGATAAAGAGCTACCACACTAAAGTACTTTTAATGCTTGACCTCATCATCAATATTTCAACACTAGGCAACTCCAGTAAATACCATTAGATAGAGTTAATAATAAAAATAAATAGATAAATATATCACTGGTATTTAGAGGGGAAAAGACTAAATGCAGGCTAACTTCCAACATGTTACATGAAATATGATATATTGAATGGACTTCTTTGAAGAAGAATATTTATGCCCAAAATAAAGCATGGTTAACCAACTCCAATCTATTTAAACACCATTCATCAATTAAATAGAGAGATTTTTCCTATAACTTTTGTGAACATAATAAAATATGTGAATTGGGGGTAAAAATCTATATTCTTGATCCCATTACATACACTCAGGCATTTTGGTTTAATACCAGCTGTCATCAGCCCATGACAAAATGTCCAATTCATTGGTGGTAAGAGGTTAATTCAGTGATTTTTAATTAATTTAATATCTTCACAAATGAATCTCTCATTGTCACACCAACTAGAATATTCACTTCAACAAAATATGATTTATTTCACATCTATTAATGATTTCACCTTCAAAATATCAAATCATCACTCTGATTTCCATATTCATTCAAATTATAAAAATAACCTCACTTAAACTTCACACAAGTTCAAATCATTAGCTTACTGCGAGACTTACAAAAATATATTTTTGTCGTTAACGTCTAATATACCTTTCTAGCTACAATAGAATGTTGCATATGTGTATGAATAGAATAAAAAAATATCTATAATAATTAGTCCACCCACATTCATCTCATCCATCAAATCAGACGAGATCAGCCAGGAAAACTCGCAAAGAAGTAATCTTATTCTGTCATAAGTAGGTAATGTTTCTTATAAACAGGTACGACGAGTCTAGCTATATTTCCACATCATTAATCAGTTTTATTAAAACTACCATTATAAATGGGAAGGGGGGGGGGTCCTTAGTATGTCAAGGAATCCCAGTGCAGTGGAGCAGTGGAGAATCGAGTATCGCTGCCACAAAAATGTACCACGATACATTGATATTTTGACAGCTCATTGAAATATAAAGCACAAAATATATTGCAGAAAATTATCATTCCGACATACTGTAACTTATCAGTAATGAATATATTTGTTATATATATATACCTATAACAAGAAACCAATACACTGCAATATATTTATTAAACACATTTTGTATATTATTACCATACAAAATAGATGAACCGCTTTTTTTTTTTATAAATTGTGTGATATAATTTGTTGTTGATACCAAATTATTCGTCGTAATGGGTCCTTTATCAACAAGTCTGGAATTGGTACATAATACGCCCATCACAAGCTTATGTGGTAAGGTAGTATCAACCACCATCAAGCTATATGAAAAATTCTTTTGCATTATATGAGTAAAGGGTCCAGGCTTAAAAACTGTGATAGGAGGTAGTTATAAATCAAAGAGTTCTATGTGTAAAATATTTTCCCAAAAATTGTTTAAGATTAAGGACTTGTAATTTTTTTCAAACATCAAAGAAAATTAGACCATTGTTGAGAATCAAAATCTTTGCAATACGCACATCTACAATTTGTTTACAAAGGCCCTTATAAACTTTAAAACTGTGAGAGGAGTTAAATGGACAAACCATGTATCAACTTTATAATATTTCACGGCGGGTGTGACCGGTCGACAGGGGATCGATCGATGCTAATACTCCTCCTAGGCACCAGATTCCACCTCTGGTATATTCAGGGGTCCGTGTTTGCCCAACTCTCTATTTTATGTTCCTTATAGGAGTTATGAGATTGATCACTGTTTGTTATTATCGCCTTACTGAAAACTGATGAAGTTCATCAACCTGGAATTTTTCAAAATTGAAGAAAATCAAAATTGTTGCAAAATTCAGCCATCTTTAATATATACACATACAAACACTGTAAAATAAGAAGGTCCTCACTTGAAAACTGCATGGGAAGAGCAAGATGGACAAATCATGTAGTCTCTATGTAATATTTCCTCAAAAGTGATTAAATTCCTGTAATTTTCTCAAAAATTGAAGAAATCAAAATCCCTACTAAATGCAAATCTTCAACACACATACAAACATTTCATAAAATAAGGAGATCCTCACTTGAAAACTGTGGGTGTTATATGGAAAGATTATGTACTGCCACATAGCATTAAATTTTAAAGAAAGGGGCAAAACTCCAGCAAGAGAGGTCAAAATGGATCAAAATGGCAACATGATTTATTGAATGACCCACGATAAAGCTGAACAGCAAGTTTAAGCTTGATTTATGTGAAAGAGAAATGGAAAACCATGAACAGACAGACAGAATGTAAAGATGGATGGGTGGACAGAAGGTAGACATTGGTGCACAATAATACATGCCGTCTAAAGACAAAGATAAAGTGTTTAAATGACTATTGACAACACTTTACAAAAGATGTCAGCAGAATCATCAAGTTCTTCACATGCCTAGCAAAAAGACTAAAAGCAAAATCCAGGGTCACTTCGGATAAAAAAAGCATGAAAATGTTGTCTCTCATTTTGGCAAACTTGGAAGAAAACTGACATTGAGTCAGAAAGGGCCCAGCAATGAATCTTTTAATACAAAACAGTTGAAGTCCCATAACTTTAATGACAAAACTAATAAATCTGAAAATTGAAAGGGGTCTTCCTCATCCAAGCATTACCTTTAAATTCTATGAAAATTTCAAGTTATTGCATGCCATATATAGAAAGTACTGACTGACGGACAGACAGATGGGCAGTGATTACTATAGGGCACCTGCCAAATGGTGGGGCCCTAATTACATTTTAAGCTGATCAATAGTAAGAAGCATTGATTAAATTTGTACATTTTCTTAAAGCAATATAATCACATCGACACAATCACGATATACCATATAGTGGGTTTTGTCCACGGCTCTAAAATTTGACTATCTGCTGGCGCAAAGGTGTGCTAATAATTTTAGAAAAATAAATTTTGGTGGACAAGGAAGATTGATCTCTCCTACAAATACCTAAGTCACAATTGGGTGTATATTTGGCGAGTGAAATTTTGGTGGAAAGCTAATCTCACCGCTAAAATAATCAAATTGATCACCTTGCTATACGTTAGTTGTAGTATCACAACATATTGCAATACATCTCAACCGTATCATTACACCCTTAAGTAAAACACCCCTAATAAATTATCCAGTCTTTACAGTCAGAAAGAATGTGTTTTATTATTGGTTATTGCAGATTCAAATCTTACTTACTAATAAACAACATTGCCGAGGTGGCCTTAGAGGTTAGAGCGTTTGCCCCGCATGTGGAAGGCCGGGGTTCGAATCCCGGCTGCGACAGACTCAAGTCGTTAAAACAGGTGGTGACAGTTCATCGCCAAACGCTCGGCATGACATGTGAATGTCATGGGTCCTCGGAGATGACCTTAAAAACGGATGTCCCATAGGTGTGGCACGCTAAAGAACCCTCACTGCTCAATGGTCATAAGTGCCCAGCAAAGGCCTAAATTTGAAGCTCTTCACCGGTCTTGGTGACGTCTCCATATGAGTGAAAAATTCTTGAGACGTTTAAGCAAGATCATACAATCAATCAACTAATAAACAAGGAGAGGAAATATTGACCATAATGTAATTTCCAACTATTGGTATGTATAAAAAGTAACACTTTGTTTGGGAATACCTCAAAAGGTCTAAGGAATAGTGAAACCTGTCTAATCTGACATGTTCTGAGAGACGAATTTTGTGTCAGGTAATGGACAGGATATCAAATAGCACAGCGTAAAGAACACAGAAAAAGATAATTAAGAAGGAAACTAGGGTAGGAATTACACAATGGAATAAAACACACAGGTGTCCGATTATACAGGTGTAACTATACAAGGAATATACATGTATATAATACTGGTATTGCTAAATGTGAAATCTGATCAGTATTAGATATATGCTGCATGCAGTTCTGTTTGAACAAATATCAGACAGTTTGAGGCCTTTTTGGTTAAAAAACTGATATTTTTTTCCATAGAAAACTGTATGAGGCATATATTGTATCTAAAATGTTGCCCTTTGAATTTCATTTCTTGATTTGTTAATTTACCTGAGATACACCGATTCTAAAGGATATTAGTACTGTGACAGTCTGATATTACAATTAATATATCAGACTGCTTGCTCACTAAAATCAGACGGCCAAAGGTAACTTCTTACACTGAATAAACAAAAGAATGACATCACAGCAATGTTTTAAGTAATCATATTTGTTACAAAGCTTTATTTAAAAGTTTTAGTAACAGTGCGGTGAACAGATGGTAGCAAATCAATGTCGATCCCATGCTTTCCCTGAATGTACTCAGTGGTGATGGGTGGGTATACAAGATTAAATATCAAAACATGTTAGCAATGTACATATCAACTGATTTGATTGATTTTATACCGTTTAACGTCCCACTTGAGAATTTTTCACTCCATCCCTCTTGAGAATTTTTCACTCATATGGAGATGTCACCATTGCTGGTGAGGGGCTGCAAAATTTAAGCCTATGCTCGGTGCTTACGGCCTTTGAGCAGGGAGGGATCTTTAACATGCCACACCTGCTGTGACACCGGGCCTTGGTTTTGGCAGTTTCATCCGAAGGACCGCCCCATTTAATTGCCTCTTATGACAAGCAAGGAGCACTGAAGATTTATTCTAACCCGGATCCCCATGGGAACATACAAACTGAATTAAGACACCATACCAACTGAATTATGTCACACATCAATAAGGAGGGATTATGTCACACGTCAATAAGCAGTGTCACACATCAATAAGCAGTGTCACACATCAATAAGCAGGGATTACGTCACACATCAATAAGGAGGGATTATGTCACACATACATCAATAAGCAGGGATTACGTCATACATCAATAAGGAGGGATTACGTCATACATCAATAAGCAGGGATTACGTCATACATCAATAAGCAGGGATTACGTCATACATCAATAAGCAGGGATTACGTCACACATCAATAAGCAGTGTCACACATCAATAAGCAGTGTCACACATCAATAAGCAGTGTCACAAATCAATAAGCAGTGTCACACATCAATAAGCAGGGATTACGTCACATATCAATAAGCAGGGATTACGTCACACATCAATAAGCAGTGTCACACATCAATAAGCAGTGTCACACATCAATAAGCAGTGTCACAAATCAATAAGCAGTGTCACACATCAATAAGCAGGGATTACGTCACATATCAATAAGCAGGGATTACGTCACACATCAATAAGCAGTGTCACACATCAATAAGCAGTGTCACAAATCAATAAGCAGTGTCACACATCAATAAGCAGGGATTACGTCACACATCAATAAGCAGGGATTACATCATACATCAATAAGCAGGGAATCTGCTTACATCACACATCAATAAGCAGGGATTAAGTCACACATCAATAAATAGGGATTGCATCACACATCAATAAGCAGGGATTAAGTCACACATCAAAAAGCAGGGATTAAGTCACACATCAATAAGCAGGGATTAAGCCCCAAATCAATAAGCAGTGTCACACATCAATAAGCAGGGATTATGTCACACATCAATAAGCAGGGATTATGTCATACATCAATAAGCAGGGATTACATCACACATCAATAAGCAGGGATTATGTCACACATCAATAAGCAGGGATTATGTCACACATCAATAAGCAGGGTATGCCACCACATATGATGCAGCTAGGATATACCAAATAAATCTAGCTGCCACCAAATCAATAACCTTTTGTGAATACAGTATTACAAAAGCCAAAATATAGTATAAAAGTACTTGATCATTTAACAAACCATCAATTCATGAAGACTTTTGGACATTTATAGTTCTTACAAAGAAGACTACTGGCTGGGGAACAGTTAAGATGTGGTAGAAAGGTTAAGGTTGACACATTATTGACACAGTATGTCTCCAGGCACTGACATTCTATTCATATGTGGGAGTGTTCCTCTGCATGCCTAATCACGGGAGCTTTAAATATTTCATCATAAGTATATTTAAAAGTCGGAAAGTACACTTACTACCATCATCAAGACACCTACAAACACAGCCAAAATCTACCCAAAGTTAGAAGTTTAAAAAAAAAAATGTACATTTAACAAAATTATATGTCCCTTACAAATATATGAATCTCATATTCAAAAGTACATTGTCGATTTATCTGTAACAGGTTAAGCATATTTAATCTTTGATTAACAAACAGTAGTACCGTTGCACTTTTACATGCTTTTAAGCAACGATTATATATGTTAATTTATAACATCCACCTGTAACAGATTTAGGTGGAACTCGGATCTGACATTCAAAATGTTTGAATTAAGTTTGCCTTTCATTGTACATGCTAATATTTTGTGACTCTTGTTTGATTTGTATGACAGGTGTAAGTAACTGCAAGTGCCAGAATACAAAAAATGGATTTTTAAAAGTCTGGATGTGACCTAGAAAATGTGGATACTGCTTTTCAGAATTAGAATTTAATTGACTATCATATATCTATGCTACATATCCGGTATGTTTCATATGTAAATTAAGAACAACATTATATACAAAGTATTGAAGTGCACAAAGCTTTTCTGCAAGATAACAGCATGGACAGGTCTTCTGCTTTCTCAGAGTGAGCTCTTCATTAAGCATCAATATGACACAAATGTCCCTGCCCAGAAGCAAAGTTTTGTTTTTGATTTGTTTAACGTCCCTTCGAAAAAAAATCACTAATATTTAGACATCATTAGCTGTTCAGATCAAGTACCACAAATCTAGACCTATGGATGGCACTCAGGCCTGTAGCAGTGGGGGTTCTTTATCATACCAACACCTGATATAACACCAGACCTCAGATTTCAGAGTCTGCATGACTCTCACCTTTAAATGCTGAGTGGTTGGTGAAGGAGGAGTCACCACTTACTTTTACCACTATGTCATAGGTTTAACACGACCAAGGCACCAACAAGACTTGAACCCATGACCTCCTGATCAAGAAGCCTATGTATATATTTTGTGTCATTTTCAGAGAGAGAGAGAGAGAGAGAGAGAGAGAGAGAGAGAGAGAGAGAAAGAAAGAAAGAGAGAGAGAGAGAGAGAATCATCAATAATAATTGCACCATAAACTTTAAGACATTTTGAGTTCAGGTAATATTGCACACCAAAAGTCAACTCTGAATATTTACAAGTATAGCAAAATAAAGTCTAGAAAACTATGAACTCTTAAGTGATTTTCAAAATTCTAGGGGCATGAATCCACTGTAAATTAGTTCATTAGAGTGAAACTTGGAACTTGATCTGAAACTCGTCAATAAGTACACACCAAATATCAGCTCAGTATCTACAATGAAAGCAAAAAGAAGTCCTGTGAACAACAATGAAAAGTTCTGTAAACTACAGTGAAAAGAATCCTATAAACTACAGCAAAAAGAAGTCCTGTGAACTACAGAAAAAAGAAGTCCTGTAAACTACAGAAAAAAGAAGTCCTGTAAACTACAGTGAAAAGAAGTCCTGTAATTAAACTACAGCGAAAAGAAGTCCTGTAAACTACAGCGAAAAGAAGTCATGTAATTAAACTACAGCGAAAAGAAGTCCTGTAAACTACAGCGAAAAAAAGTCCTGTAAACTACAGTGAAAAGAAGTCCTGTAATTAAACTACAGCGAAAAGAAGTCCTGTAAACTACAGCGAAAAGAAGTCCTGTAAACTTCAGTGAAAAGAAGTCCTATAAACTTCAGCGAAAAGAAGTCCTATAAACTACAGCGAAAAGAAGTCCTATAAACTTCAGCGAAAAGAAGTCCTGTAAACTACAGTGAATGAAGTCCTATAAACTACAACTGCCCTTTTATGATAGGAGCATAAAAATTGATTTACACATCACAGACCAGAATTATTTTCTTTAAGGATGTATGCTACACAAGAGAAATTTGATATGGATGAAAAGTGGAGGATATGTACAACAATATTTTGAAATTGAAAACTTTCAAATTTACTTTGTTTATATAGTCAAAAAATGCAGTTTTAGTAGGAAGCAATCTGAAGAAAAAAAACTTAAAACCCCTGCTGGACTCGAACACATGATCTTACAGTTCAGCAGCTGACATGCTTTTTTTCTTCAGCTAACCTACTGAGCTATTTATATTTTCATCCATGTTTTAAAAGGAAGTCAGTCATTATGATGATGTAGAGTAACTCCTTAACAAGTAAACATGGAATTTGACTCCACATGTTACAATCCTATTTATGATAGACAGATCCGATAGATCATCAGACTACACCTGTAGAGCTTTCACAGGTTGTGTCACATATGAAGCAGAAAATGTGACAACTTGTCCACTCCAATTTGCCTTTCAGTGATTCTATATATATATATATCACAGAAAATTACTGGAGTTTTCAAATCTTGTGCACAGTGTTATACAGGAAGGTGTTGTTGGGGTAGGGTGGGGGTACTTGTAAGACAGCAGTGTTATACAGGAAGGTGTTGTTGTTGGGGTAGGGTGGGGACAGGAAGGTGTTGTTGTTGGGGTAGGGTGGGGACAGGAAGGTGTTGTTGTTGGGGTAGGGTGGGGGTACTTGTAAGACAGTCATAGCTAGATGGCATCATATCCTAAACCTTTACTTGTGGTTTGAACAAATCATCCCCTATTTCAATTTCCTCACTGACCCTTGTAAATCTTTTTGCAACCAACACGATATAGATAGAGGTCACACACTTGTCTGACCCCCTTTTTCAACCTGTAGCATCAATGTCTTTTTAAAGTTTAAACTGAAGCATGCCCTCTGTGTGACACACACCCCAGAGTCTTACCAGTTTTTTGATAAACTATACATTGACATCTAAATGTACATTCTTTTGATCTCACCACTTTCATTAAATAAACCATTTCTCACAAGATTAAAACATCCTACTACCTGGTGTAAGATCACGCTGGTTGATTCAAAGTCACTCAGTTTCTCTAAGAATGTTAAACCACAAATAATGTTAACTTACTCAGACTCACAGGTGTTGAACAGAGAAACTGTCACTTCCATATCAATTCTTGACCAGACTTAATGGAGAAATGTTTGGGATTGTATTACACATGAATGCAAAGTAAAGGATATGTACAATAAATTGAAAACTCTAAAATTTACTACATGCAATTTGAATAGGAAATAATCAGGGGGGGTGTGTGAGATTTGAACTCAAAACCTAGATAGATTGGTGACCACACTGAGTTAATTAACTTAATTGCACTATAAGTAATGAAATTTGAAACTTAATGAAAAGGATGAGCAATATGTTACTGATATCTATTTTCCTTATATGATTCAAAAGGATCGAAGTCTGGCTGCCACTATGACAGTGTGATACCTGCTGATACCAAACCTCAACTGATAAAAATAAATCACTGCTACTCAGAGTATCACATGGCAGTTACCAATATATATATATATATGATTACCTAAAAGTTCCATTATATGAATGCAATTCCCATATCAAATGACATTCATTTTGATTGGTCCCCCAAACAAACTGGTATCCCCTTTCCCTCCCTGTCACATACAAAAAACCCCAGTTCTATAAGAGTATATGTATGACAAGTGTCCGTGTTCAGCTACAATAAACTGTATCATAAAACACCATGTGTAATGGCTACTGCCCTGGGCAGCCAAAAAGACAAATTTTTACTGTCATAACACTTTGTGATTCACCGAGACACTGTGGTGATTCACAAAGATGGTTTTCATTAAAAGCTGAAGTCAGAAATAAAATCTGAAAAAGAAGAAAGTTATGGGAGCTAGTACAAAATGTATTTCCCTTCTTTCAAAATCACTCAAAATATGAAATTAGTTGTCATCGGATGAAACATTTAAACATTTCGAGGCCAATCCCTCCCACTAACTCACTATGCACTGCTATACCCAAGACATACTACTGAAGGTAGGAAAATCAATATTTAAATTACCTTCCAATACAAAAAAAAAATCAATTTTCCTGGAATGCAATCAAACACACAATCACTATTACAGATGAATTTGGTACACGGATAATTCTGTTTCCATTTACATACGCCTACATACGTATGGATACAAATGTACAAGCAAGTATTTTGCTATTTACTAATTACATGTATAACGAATGAAATATCCACAACACTATATTTTGTTGACATTTACAAGAAAAATAGTATCGTATCTTACCTGCATAAACAAACAAAATAGCATTAATAATATTTTGAATCTCACCACAAATGATGTAAAGTTTCCTAAGAATTAATCCATAGTATGTTCTTTTTTTAACACAGTCACCTGATAGTCCCAGCAAGTCTGGTCACAGTAGCACCTCCTTAGAGACCAGTACACAGGGGGGTCAACTGACACACACTCAGATGTGTATTCCTAATAAAACTCCCATAAACTAGATCTGCTTTGTACAAAACATATAAGCAATCTAAATCATATCACCAAGGCAATAGAGAGGACTGCATGCACACATCTGATCAGGTACAACCTTTTTCAAAAACAACCAAGGGACTCAAAATGCCATTTTGTTTACAACATCATTATACAGTCAAGAAGTAATGCAGACAATGGAAGTAATTACGATTGGAATGTCAACAAATTTACAGTTTACTAATTAAACAAGAACAATATAATAGAGGTGAGAATAATAGAGCTGAGATTCAACAGCAGCCTATCAATTTACAAAACCTCTGACTACCTTTCTCTTTGTGTGGCCACCTTCTAACTGTAAATATCATATTCTTCAAAGTTGCTAAACAGATTCATTTTCATTATCGCATTCAATTAATCTGCATGCAAGTAATTCATTTCTAAAGTACATGCAACACTCAGAAGGAAAAGACAATCCCTGATTTAAAATCAGTATTTACACATATATATCTATGATGAGTATCCATACATGTATGTCTTAATGAATCTGAAATAAACACTGGTAATGAACTTTGTTAAAATTTGAAAAGGTTCGAACCTGAGTTTTGTGGTATTGTCAGTTTGTTCGGAGAAGGAAGAGCAGTGAATTACAAGAAGAAAAATAGGTGTCATCATTGTCATAGTGAGCTATTTAGTGTTTAAACTTAACCTTTTTGCTCAGAAAATCTACTTTTGCTTTATTTGCATCAACTACTTTTGTCTGCTGGTGTCAACACAAATCAATCGATGGACACACATGCCTTGTAAGAATATAGATATATAAATTTGTAGATTGAAAATAATGACCTCTTTGCAGTTAACATATATAAAAATTTGAACATCATACATATGGAAATTTAGAGTTCAAAAGAACACATTAGGAGTACTGTCAGTTTTAAAAATTGTATACAAGTTGCAATGTCTTTTCTCAAAATTTAAGATTAAATACAAAGAAGTAGGGGTTATAGATCAAATTTGTAAATTACTTGCCTTGAGAAACCAATACAAACTCCTGTTACAGTAGTTAAATGTTTAGAGAAATTGCAGAAAGTGATATCTTTTGTAACGTCATAGAAACAATTGTAAACAACCAATGAAATTGAATCCTAAATATTTTCAATAGGCATTAAGGTAGCTCATTACACTAAAAGTTTATTTAATGGTTCATTAAAACACCTCTTATGAAGTATGATTTCACCATCGAAAGAGTGATACAATTAAGCTCTCAATTATCTTATATGAATTTTTTGTGATTTTCCCGGAATGATAAAAAAGGTGTTTTGTTTGCAAATAAAAGATTCTAGAGTCCAAATTTCGCTGTGATTTGGTACATGACACAAATATCTAATAAAACATGCCTATAAGATTCAGATATAAACGTTCTAATTTTTAAGAAAATAATATGAAAATTGAAAACATTATTTGTTAAGATCTTTTACATCTATAGATAAAATCTTCTAAAAACATGTCAGAAAAGAGATATATCAGAGAAATATATTATAAAAAGAAACTGAAACAAAATGACCAAATTTCGGATATAATCACTAATATCACTTTATTCAAACGAGAAGAAAAGTACCGATCCCGATCAAAATTGACAGAAATTACTAAAATAATCATATTTTGTTGCTAACTGTATGCACTGTTCATCAAGAAATTAGTTTCCTTTATGAATTCATTTAATTTGTAAACCATTTTACATCAAGGGAATGTAGTTTTTCGATTATGATGTTCTATATGACTATTTTTTTTATAATTCCAAGCGAGCTTGGTTCAAATTTGAAAAATCGTAATATTTAAGAATTTTGACCATTTCATTTCAATTTCTTTTTAAAATCTATTTCTTTAAGAATTATCTTTTTTCTGATTGACGTGTTTTTTGATGATTTTATTCGTAGATTTAAAAAATATGAGCAAATAAAATTTGAATTTTCATAAAAAATTTTATTAAAAAAGTTAGAACGTCTATCTGAGTCGTTTTCTTAGGTATTCATATTATGCATCAAATCACAGCAAAATTTAGACTCTAGCGTACCTTATTTGCAAACAAAGCACCTTTTTATCATTCCGGGATAAATCACAAAAAAATCATATAAAATACTTGAGAGCTTGTATCACTCTTTTGATGGTGAAATCATACTTCATATAGGTGTTTTAACGAGCAATTAAATAAAAATTTAATGTAACAAGCTACCATAATAGTTTTTTTTTTTACTTTGTGTTAACTAGAAGTTTAGAAGTTTCAATCAATCTAATATTCAATGGGACTGAAGTATGTACATAATGTACTGGATTATATATAATTCTTTAAACCTACGGCAAATGGAATCAATCCTCCAGTCCAATACTAACCAGTTCAATGTGGCTGTGAGACTAAGTGCTGGTGACATTTGATAAAGTGCTTTACAAGAAATTCCAAGGGTCTAGGTCATACTAACAGCTGTTAGGCAGACCAGCTGTCAATATCTAAAGCAGAATGAACTAAGCCAAAAATGAAAGTTCATACAACAAAACCAAAAAACTTAGGGTATTCAATAGCTATGTCCTATCATCATATCACCCTTACTCTTTTGGTGAGAATGTTGGAGGATGACTGACAGAGATGTAATTGAAAAATCTAAGAACAATTTCTGATAAAGAACAATTGAAGCAATTAATCATTATAGATAGAATTCTACTGAGAAGCCAATGGAAATGGGTTGCTCATGATTTAAACATTGACAACACTTCCAATAACAAAAACAGCTCATGATTGGGCACCTGAAGAACAGAAGAGGCACGGGGTTGCACAACAGAGGCACCTGAAGAGAAGACTCAGAGCTGCACAACAGAGGCACCTGAAGAGAAATGGAGGCAGGTCCAAGAAGATACAGAGGTGCACAAGAGAGGAAGAATTCAAATATCAGAAACATTTTGGTACAGGCATCGTAGAAAAACAGCCAACAGAGGAGGAGATCCTACATTGCTGTTCTACAAGCCAAATAATAATGGACAGTAAGTAAATTGTATATTACACATCTACCCTAGAAACTTCTTGGTAACAGATTCAAACTCACTACAAGCAATACTTCAAATTCATTTACACTGTCATACATGTACTGTAGTACATCACCCATGGCTAGGCTGGAAATGCTTTCCTCAGTGAAGATGTTCAGGTAGATCAAATTACCATAGTTGAAAATACACATTACCATAGTCACTATTGCTTAAGAAAAATTACACTAGATATATATTTCGAATTCATAAAACTGCTTGATTACCATTACAGCATGTGTTTATAGTTTGTTCCATCAGTTAATTAAACCGTCTTAGAAAGCACCATACATCTCCACTTCACTCTCCTCAAATTCATCAATATACATACTATCATCAAATATATATAAAATAAGTAATGAATGTTATCACCTGATCATCAGAACATCAAACAGCGACAATACAGTACACCATACCTATATTATAATACTGCGGCAGAATTTCATGACATGGGCGAGCACCATGCTTTGTGACAGAACTAAATTTTTAACTTCAGTAATATAAAGTGTCAATAGAAAACATTTTAGAGAATGGTGACCTCGTTCAGCTTTGATCAACGACGAGTAAGATCGGTTACGGTATATCTGCAGAGGAAATCGGGAAGGGCACTAAAATCAACATTTCATGTATTCCCGACAGTTGAGAATCTCGATAAGGCTAAATAGAGCAGATTAAAAATTTTCTTTCTATATATTCAATTATACCCTATCAATCGAGAAAAAATCCCACTTACCTCTTCAAAATATAGTCTTGATAGTGCATTTGTTTATGATAATTTAATAATTTTACACCCACGCAAGATAAGTAGGTTAGCAGTAGTTTCGTATTTTACCACTTTCACTTTGCTCCTATTTGCGTTTTCTTTGGAGTCATATTTTAAATAAGGTTATGTAAATTATTTACAAATATTTCGGTTTCAATTTTTGTTGTATAAAAAAAAATAATTAGTAAATGTACATTTTTGTGTATTCTCTGTCGATTACATATCTTATGGAGGCCTATGCGGGAAATCTACATGCAAAGTTCGTATGCCATGACAAAAGTGAGAAAAGGTATGGAATGTTCATTTAATTTATTTATTTATCAATCTTTTGTTAAACAACAAGCATTCATATGAATTTTCAACAAACAAGTTGAGTTCTTCAAACAGTTACACACACACACACACACTGGTTTTTTAAAGGCTAAACACAGGGGCTCGTCACGAATTGACCCTCTCTATTCTATATTTATGTGTAAATATAGAATAGACGATGTCAAATTTTATTAAGACAAAAATTTCGTGACGAGCCCCTGTGGGCTAAATCCATATTGCATCCATTTCGAGCATTTGTCGAGTAGGCCATGACAAAATAAGAAAACATAAGGTTTCCTAAATAAAACAATAACATCCTTCTAATTCAAGATTAGATAATGTTATTGTAAGTAGAAAGACATACAGATATGTAGATATCATTGTGCTAATTCATTGAATAAAATTAATTACTACAGTGTTCATTTAAGAATGGTAGCTCTGGACCAAAGTTTTGAACTGTTTCAGAGAGGTTGAAATGACGGCTGAATTTAGTAGCGAGTTAACCCCCCCCCCCCCCCCCCCCCAATATACACCTATCTGTACAAGTGAAGACGTCAGTCCAAATATATCCAGCCTAACCGAATCTCAATCGAGATTAAGGTGTGTTGTGCACAACGACATGGTTAGATATTTCACAAATCATGGTTAAGATCGAGAGATGTTTCGTCAACCTTTCTTGAAAGTGGTTGCCAGTTAAAATGTTCGAGCATAGAGGAGACACTTGATGTCGGTTTGCTACATATTAAACAGACAGCACGCCAAGTTTGACATTTTCTCAAAAGAGAATATGTAGCGCCCCTATCTAGGGCCGATAACTATGACGAAACTATGTTAATGGAAAGTGCTATATGCAAGACTCTTAGTGAGTTCCTGTTTTCTGTTTTGATTCTTTTTCAAGAATACCTTGATTATGTTCGGCAATCATCGTTCCCCATGTCCTTGTATACGACGCAATGGCGGTTTATACGAAACGCTCATTGTAGGTATGCTCTCAAACAATATTCCCTTGTTTATTCTGCTGAATTTTTCTTCAGATCTTGGGAATTATATATTAGTTATAATGATAGGTATCATACAGTGCATAATTGGATAGTTGAAAAAAACACTGTCAGTTACAGATTGTATTATTTTAATGTGAGCAGATCTGTAAAGGATGCAGTCATCAGCTAATAAGGAGAGTTTTTGATTGTACACAGGCTGGAAGGTCATTAATAAAGAAGGAGGAGGGTAACATAGGTTTATCTTGCTGCTCAGTTCCATTGAGAATTGAATAAAATACATAATATATTGTTCAAATTAATGAAGATTAAAAAAAAACAATACAGGCCTAAGTACTGACCCTTTGGACACTGCTGATTACGGGCACGTGGTAAGATGTCTTATCTTCAAGGGCACCCATTGCAGCCTGTTACTAAGGAAAACTGAGGCCCACTTTTAGATGTTACCCTTTCCTTTAAAATTGTTTAGTTTTCTTACTAGTGTACGACGAGTTACCTTCTCAAAGGATTTAGAAGACTTTAGGATAATCAGTTTGTATCTGAACGAAGGTTACCCAGAGAGTCAGTACAGTCTACTCCACTTATTTTGAAGTCGCTTATTCTGAACTATCTGTTATATTGAAGTAAAATAAATCCCCAGTAGCATTATCTATGTAGTTCAACATCAATTATATTGAACCTTAGATATAATGAACAATTCAGTTCGGCCCCTGATTTCAATATATCCGGAGTAGACTGTAGTTGGGTTTCGTAGCTCCTTTTTGCTCGGAACTCATTCTAGCAATCATCCAATGAAAAGGTGAAGATAACGAACAGTGATCAATCTCATAACTCCTATCAAGACTACACAATTAAGAGTTGGACAAAAACGGACCCCTAGACATACCAGACATGGGATCAGATGCCTAGCAGGAGTAAGCATCTTCTGTCGTGAGTGACACTAATGTAGGTCAAAGTGATCTAGATGATTTAGGATGTTGTTTGCTATAATATACTCAAGGGGCTTACTGTATACAGCATACACAAGTTATAGATACAGGTCTATCATTGCTAGCCAAATATTCCTCACCCATTTTGAATGTTGATATGACATTGGCTTGGCGCCAGTCAGTAGGAACATTCCCCCAGGAAAGTGATTTATTGTTGGCCAAGTGTGGTGATATTTCGGTTGCAAATGGCTTGAGGATACGGGCTGGGAGTTTGACAGGCCTTATTTTTGGTCAAGGTTTTTCAGAAGTTTTTCCAAGCCATGCGATATTACAAATGTCCCTGTCATAGAGGGATAATTATCCGATGAGGTGGGTTTTCATTGGGATTCTCTGGAGTGATTTTGTTTGTTTAATACATCGACTTTTTGTTTGGTATCAGTATGTCCTCGGGTCTCAAAGGGCTACTCCTGAGTTATCTTTTCTTAGTACAGTGTATTTCTGTTATAGATCCAGAATTTCTTTTGTTTTTTGATGTGTTCCTGTGTTTTCTTCATAACAGATTATATTTTTTGAATATGTCCAGTAAGCTTTACGCGTTTGTTTCTGGATTAGATGTTTGATTTCTTTATATTTTTGCTTCATTTCGTTTTAAGTTGTTTATTGTTTTTTTTTTGTTTGTTAGTATCTATTCATTCATAATGTTTAATACTTTATACTTGGAATAATTCATGACGATGTTTAATGAATGCTGTGCATTTGGAATAATTCCACACGATGTTTAATACTGTACATTTGGATTATTCCAGATGATGTTGATATATTCTGTGCCTTGTGTACCTTTTTCTACAGTTTTGTTCTATAGTTTGGTTTTGATTTCTTCCATGATTGCCTTGTTATATATAAGTATGAAATGTCCTTAATGGTTTCTTTACTTTTGTTTTGGTCTTAGTCATGACTCAACACAAACTATACTTCATGGGATTACTTTAACCTTGTTTATAAGAGAACTGTTATTTGTGATAAACAGATCAAGAATTGATTGTGAGGTATTTGTCATTCATGTAGGTTGGATAACTATTTATTCTAAATTATTGACGTCATGTTCAACAGCTAGCATTATCTGAATTAGAACACATCTCGGCCTTTTCGGTCATGGAGTTGACGGGAAAAGCCGAAGCGTGTTCGGATTGGCACAGGATATTCATAGTTCGAAAGCGCTATTCCTAAAAATCATTGATATGTCTAGAATTTTAAAATAGAGAAAGAACCACGATGTTTTATTTATTACGTACGCGAATTATTTTTCAAATGACATATATTCTTTGAAGCTGTATGACCTGTTATTTTACTTCAAAAGCACAAAATAATAATGATGATGATGAAAATAATAATAATAATAATGCACCTGAATTAGTTTTAACGTCATCAACATTCCCTAAATTATGTTTTAAACATTTGCATTTTAATAAAATGCTGGAAAGATTAAAATATCCATAAATGAATAGTGAGATGAACCCAAATTACGTTTGTTGATGATACTGAGAACCACTGTTTCATATCTCACGCCTTTCATATTTCTACAAATTGCGATGATAGCCATTTTCTCACGATTGCGTTGTAATTGTACACAATTTTTCGTATGAATGCAGATAAATAAAGTACATCTATTTTAACAGCTGGGAAATTCCACAGAATGGAAATAGAATGTAAATATAAGAAATAAACTTCATTTAACGTAACTCCATACTCACATGTCACCTGATTAAAGTATAGAAAATGTTTTTATTTCCATTTGTTAGAGTTAAAACTGATAAATTATCAAATAAAATAAATGGGTCATCACACTTTTTAAGACGTGAGACATATTCAAACAGAACCATATATCAACGTCAAAAACCTTCCGTTAACCGCATCATCAGAAGTTCACAAATATATAAAGTTGGATCTTAGAAATATTTCATGCTTAACAAGATATTTTACAATAACTATCGGAAAAGTCTCCAATAAAATTCATGTTCCTATCATGCGTAAATCTAAATAAATCATTGATTTTGCAAACTTATCTGATGTCAGAGGAGGATGGAATTACTTTTGAAAAATGTGAGGGTACAATCACAAAATGTGCCGGTGTTGTAGCGTAGACCCCCTCCCCCTCCCCTGGAAAAACGGTCCCGGGATAGATTTTCCCCCATAGGGCCCCAGAATATAATTTCCCCCTATGTACAAAGTCAGTATAGAGTTTCCCCCTGGTGGGAAAAACTGCCCTGGTATAGAATCCCCCCCCCCCCCCCTGTTTCCGGATTTCATCGACCGGAATCTTTTGTTATATAGTTCCCTTTTTTTCTGACTCAGATTTTACGTTTTTGTTTGTCCGAGTAAAGACATAAAACGCCAATGCGCCATATTATGTACATTTGCAGGTAATAAGATCAGGTGCCTTGGATGAGTAAGCATAAAGTGAGACCAATATCTTGATCAGGTAAACGGAGTAATCCGTAGTCAGAATCAGTGTACCAAGAACGACATAACAATAGGTATGAAACACGTCAGACAGCATTTAACCCAATGACAGGTAGTATTGGCAAATTTGATCGTTATAACGACCATATAATTGCGAAATGCTGACTTTAAACGAGACTGTTGAAATCCTTGTAACATCAACTTGTTTGTCAGTAGCTTGCTTAGAGTCAAAAAGATATCATACGCAGAACAAGCTCTTGCGTATCGAATCAGTTGAGATATATATACACCATATGCAAGTGATAATGGAATATTGCTACATAAATATGGGAAGTTGACGATGGAAAAGCTGAAATCATCCCGTTTGTCATCCCATTTGTCATAAAGTTGAGTTGGTAGTTAGCCGTTAGCATCTATTTTGAATAGAATATCTAAGTACGAAGCAAATGTGGAAGACTGGTGTCTTTTATTTCGATTTCACTGGGATATATCGAATCGACATATGAATGAAAATGATCATTGTTGATAGATAAAACGTCGTCAATATATCTAAATATCGAGTTGAAGGGCACAACAAGAGATTTTTTCTTCTCGTGTAGAAGCTTTTGAATAAATATAGAATTAAGTAAACCCATGCATTTGTAGATAATAATCAATGAATTTTGTTATTACTGCTATAAAGAGGTACATGTTATTAAATAACGTTACAAAATAAATAGGTGCTTTTAAATTGTTATAGTTTAATGAAATAGATATGCATTCATCAATATTGCGATATTCATAAAATAAACGACATTTTTGATTTTACACGCTGAAAACTTAGAATAGCATATAGTAAATACAATATGCTTCCCAAAAGACTTTAACAATGATCAATATCATTAGGATTTTTCGTAAAAAGTCGACTAAAAGATATACAATTAAAATATCTGAAAAGTGAAATAACATGTAGATGCACTATCGGAATTATGAGATTGATCACTGTTCGTTATCTTCACCTATCACTGTATAAATAAAGATTATCAAATTTAATTTTCCCGTTTATTTAAATTCGAAATTAAATCAAGTAAACATTTACTTCTTCCCAACTTCACTGTTTCAAATTTTAGATACTAGTAAATAACAGCAGACTTGAGATGTCTGAATGAATTTTCATATACCATTACACGATTTGAATAATTTCCTTTCTAAAAAACATAAGATGATGATTGTGATACACAAGACCCTGATCAAAATAAAAAAAATTATAATGAAAATTCCTGGGTCTAGATAAACAAGATAATTATAGTAATAGAGCTGGAAACGGACACATAGCTAAAATGTAATTAAGGAAGAAGAAGCGTACTATCATTTAGGGGGAAATTCTATACTTGGACGGGTTTTTTCTAGGGGGGTTGGGGGGTTGCGCCCGGGTTAATTCTTCCTAGGGGGAAATTCTATTACTACTATAATATTCAGTGATGACATTATATTACAGTGTGGTTACTACTATAATATTGAGTGATAACATTATATTACAGTGTGGTTACTACAATGATATCCATTGATGACATTATATTACAGTGTGGTTGCTACTATAATATTGAGTGATGACATTATATTACAGTGTGGTTACTATTATAATATTGAGTGATGACATTATATTACAGTGTGGTCACTACTATGATATTCATTGATGACATTATATTACAGTGTGGTCACTATTATAATATTCAGTGATGACATTATATTACAGTGTGGTCACTACTATAATATTGAGTGATGACATATTACAGTGTGGTCACTACTATAATATTCAGTGATGACATTATATTACAGTGTGGTTACTACTATAATATTCAGTGATGACATTATATTACAGTGTGGTTACTACTATAATATTGAGTGATGACATTATATTACAGTGTGGTTACTACTATGATATTGAGTGATGACATTATATTACAGTGTGGTTACTATTATAATATTTAGTGATGACATTATATTACAGTGTGGTCACTACTATAATATTGAGTGATGACATCATATTACAGTGTGGTTACTACTATGATATTCAGTGATGACATTATATTACAGTGTGGTTACTATTATAATATTTAGTGATGACATTATATTACAGTGTGGTTACTACTATACTATTCAGTGATGACATTATATTACAGTGTGGTTACTATTATAATATTGAGTGATGACATTATATTACAGTGTGGTTACTACTATACTATTCAGTGATGACATTATATTACAGTGTGGTTACTATTATAATATTGAGTGATGACATTATATTACAGTGTGGTTACTACTATACTATTCAGTGATGACATTATATTACAGTGTGGTTACTATTATAATATTGAGTGATGACATTATATTACAGTGTGGTTACTACTATAATATTCAGTGATGACATTATATTACAGTGTGGTTACTACTATGATATTTAGTGATGACATTATATTACAGTGTGGTTACTACTATACTATTCAGTGATGACATTATATTACAGTGTGGTTACTATTATAATATTCAGTGATGACATTATATTACAGTGTGGTTACTACTATACTATTCAGTGATGACATTATATTACAGTGTGGTTACTATTATAATATTGAGTGATGACATTATATTACAGTGTGGTTACTACTATACTATTCAGTGATGACATTATATTACAGTGTGGTTACTATTATAATATTGAGTGATGACATTATATTACAGTGTGGTTACTACTATACTATTCAGTGATGACATTATATTACAGTGTGGTTACTATTATAATATTGAGTGATGACATTATATTACAGTGTGGTTACTACTATAATATTGAGTGATGACATTATATTACAGTGTGGTTACTACTATAATATTGAGTGATGACATTATATTACAGTGTGGTTACTACTATGATATTTAGTGATGACATTATATTACAGTGTGGTCACTATTATAATATTCAGTGATGACATTATATTACAGTGTGGTTACTACTATACTATTCAGTGATGACATTATATTACAGTGTGGTTACTATTATAATATTGAGTGATGACATTATATTACAGTGTGGTTACTACTATAATATTGAGTGATGACAGTGTGGTTACTACTATAATATTGAGTGATGACATTATATTACAGTGTGGTTACTACTATGATATTCAGTGATGACATTATATTGCATTGTAGTTACTACTACTTTCTACTATGCGTTACTTTAATTTTTGTCTGAAATGTAGACGTACTATATTTATCAAGATTTACATACACACATGTTTCACAACTGCATCGCATTCATGGGGAAATGGCTATCAATACAATATTGGTAATGATATGAAGGGCAAATACTTTGAAAATGTAGATATAATTAAATGACAGCAGTTCATAGTTTCCTAAGACATATACATGTAGACAAATGCGCATGGAAATGATCGCACGCATTCTGACATTTTGCTTGCTGTTGAAAGTCCCCAGAATTTTCTAAAAATGCATACATGTACATGAAGCAAGACCACGATGCACACGTGGTACAAGAGTGTCGATACCACGTGATAAAAAGAGACACAACTCTGATATCCATAATAGAGAGAGAGAAATTAGACTTAGACAAACTTTCACTAGGGAACAAGACGACTCAATTATATTTGAAGTCACTTTGAGAATTAAGGATCCAAAAGTAGAGTTAGATTTACCGGTCCTGAGAGCGGCATCTGAATCTCCATGACCACAGACTCATTCCTGGGGCTTATGGAGCGCCAAAAACATAAACTCTTATCATTCAAGATATCTTTAATGCTTGGAAAATATCGTCAATTCCTTTGCTGCTCGCAGCAATTCAATTAAAGATTTCTTCAAATAATCAATGATATCTTCAATTCTGAATAATTGAACGCATTACTTGCTAGTTCATATTCTGCTGAATTGTAGAGAACTGTAAATTAATATCTTCAATTGAATTGACGAGCGCCATAATTCAATTGAAGAGAGCAGTAATTCAATTAAAGAGAGCAATAATTCAATTAATACACGCATCAATTCAATTAATGGGCGCAATAACTGAATTATTGCTCTCTTCAATTGAATTAATGATGTTGTTAATTTAATTGATGCACATAATGATTCTCTTAGAGAGAATAAGCATTTCGAGATATCTTCAATTCAACATATCTACAATTGAATACGCCAGTTTCGAGATACGAACTCTTCTGTGTGGGAGGTGCATTTAGTGGAACTTTGAATGACTAAGTGGGACAGAGTAGACCTACAGTCAGCAAAGAAGACGATGAAATGTATTAAAAGCGGCTTCTCTTTTAATATGTAAATGTGGGAAATACAAAATACTGTCGAAAGAAAGGTTTTACTAAAGTGGAAACATAAAAACAATGTCATATTTGCAAGTAATATCTCAAATATGGTACTTATGACTAACGAAATAACGTGATATGATAAGAATTCTATGTATTTAATTACTCCCTAAATACTTATAACTTACTTAGTTTGTGTATCAGTCGAATTCGGGTGATGTAACAGTGTATGGGAAACTTACTGAGTACATTCACTTATGCAGTGATGAAAATTAGTCCCACTCCCCCCTGTAAACAAATTGTTTCGCGCCTCACTATATACGAGAGTTCTCCAAAGGGAAATAACTCAGGTATATCTCGAAACCGGCGTAATTTCATTCATTGAATTGATGCTCGCATTAATTCATTTACAAATCGTTGTAAATGATTTAAATTATCTTCAGTTGAATTAATGATATTATAAAAATCATTTATATTGAGCTCTGAATTAATTTTTGCGAGTAATAATTCCACCACTGTGATGCGCTCATGAATTGAATTGATTAGAGCAATAATTGAATTGATACGCTCATCAAATAAATTATTGTTCTCATCAATTCAATTGAACAGAACACGTGCTGATTGATCCTTGCATCATTTTAATTTTTCCACGCAGTAATGGAATTAGCGATATATTCCAATAATTAATTGTATTTTCAATTATTTGAGTTCATGTTAATTTTGCGCTCCAAACATTACATGTACAAGAGCTAAACAAATGAATGAAAATGGTAACCATGACAATGTTGCACGCTTCCATTTGTTTTGTGTAATTCATCATTCGTATTGTACATTTTAATAGATTTATTCTAGTTGTATGTTTTTTGTTTGTGTTGTATAGTTTTCTATTTGTAGTTTATGAATTTCCATCTGTACTGTATACTTTTTACTTGTATAATTGTATTGTATCCGAGTTGCATTGTTATTCCAAAACAAACATTTATATCTAAAATACTTGTTGACAAAGGATTGTAAAATCACACATGTGCTACAATACACAATCCATTGTACACGGTCAACACATTATGTATTGCATATGTTATTGAACTTTTAAGTGTACTATGATGGGTCAATAATGTATTTATAAGGAACCATGTTACGTAATATCGGCCTCGCAAACTTAAATAATAAAAAAAAAAATTATTCGGTATTTCCATACATACAAACATACATACATAAATACCAAGGATAACCCATGAAAGCTCGAAAGTTTATTTCCAATGGGGTCCTTTTGATGCACGGATGTTTGCGCTAGGGGGTCATTTATAATGACGTTACTTCTGTTCTTCATCTGACATTGTTTAGTTTGGGTCCTTAAAAGCACATCTCAACCCAATAGTATAGTGAAATCATAATGGTATGATATATAAGATGCATAACACAATTTAACAATAGGGAAAACAAATATATGTTGTCGATAATAGGCTTGAAATTAGGCTTATTGATATTTCAATAAGATTTCCTAATTGCGTATAATGAGACGAGCTGGCTTCATGAGTGATGCTAATAGTTTTCATGCTGCGTTCCCGTTGTCGTGCGATCCGTTACGAACGCCACGATTGACCATTTGTTGCTGATCGTGGAAGTTTTCTGGAATTTCAGGTTTTGATACGAGGTGATACGTTCTTCTACGAGTTGTTGCGCTTTGATGCGATAAGGTCATGGGGTTAGATTTTCAGGTGACGCGATGCCGATCACATACATTCTGATAAGATCGCCCCGATCAAGTTCGATCTCACGATCCGCGGGTTCCCGATTTGGGACGATTGTATAAGTGCAGATACGTTGGTATACGTTACGAAACGTTAAGTACGACCCGCTGTGTTGCGATAGGACGATTTTGATAGCGATATCTTTCACGATCAGGATAAAGGGTGATCACGGTTTGAGCTACGATTGGAACCTAACGGGTATAAACAGCCCGATTATGATCACCAACTTCACTGATTTTAAACACCTAGAAAGTGAACAATACAATACACAACCACTGAGAGGGGCGGAAGTTGAGGATGACAACGTGACTAACTACATGTATTATGGCATATTTCACTGAGAGGGGCGGAAGTTGAGGATGACAACGTGACTAACTACATGTATTATGGCATATTTCACTGAGAGGGGCGGAAGTTGAGGATGACAACGTGACTAACTACATGTATTATGGCATATTTCACTGAGAGGGGCGGAAGTTGAGGATGACAACGTGACTAACTACATGTATTATGGCATATTTCACTGAGAGGGGCGGAAGTTGAGGATGACAACGTGACTAACTACATGTATTATGGCATATTTCACTGAGAGGGGCGGAAGTTGAGGATGACACGTGACTAACTACATGTATTATGGCATATTTCACTGAGAGGGGCGGAAGTTGAGGATGACACGTGACTAACTACATGTATTATGGCATATTTCACTGAGAGGGGCGGAAGTTGAGGATGACACGTGACTAACTACATGTATTATGGCATATTTCACTGAGAGGGGCGGAAGTTGAGGATGACACGTGACTAACTACATGTATTATGGCATATTTCACTGAGAGGGGCGGAAGTTGAGGATGACACGTGACTAACTACATGTATTATGGCATATTTCACTGAGAGGGGCGGAAGTTGAGGATGACAACGTGACTAACTACATGTATTATGGCATATTTCACTGAGAGGGGCGGAAGTTGAGGATGACACGTGACTAACTACATGTATTATGGCATATTTCACTGAGAGGGGCGGAAGTTGAGGATGACACGTGACTAACTACATGTATTATGGCATATTTCGGGACATCACAACACGTTGCATAGCGTGGTGTTTGTCTTATAAAAGATTAACCGGGATCATCACGATTTGGGAGCACGATTAAATGCGAAATGTTACACTTTTTTTTAACGATGCAATACGATCTAATGCGATTATAACGACTGAAAATTAATCGTGTTGATCTTAGACATTTTTTTGATAGTCAACATTTTTTCTACTGTCACGACTGAAGCCAAGCTCAGACAAGGTTCGGTACGATCACCACGATTTCTACCGTGCCAGCAATCGTGATATAGTGGGAATGTAGAATAAACTGCAGGGTGCGGGAAAACCCGTCTTCCTGGCAGTTTTAAAGCTATTGATGCCACACGTGAATCTAATTCGATTCTAACACATTTTTACATTTATCACCCTTGTTCATTTTATCATTGTAAAATTAAGTGTTGCATGGCATTGTATTTGCTTACGGAATTTAAGGTAGTCCTTCCCCCCGGTGACAAAATGTTAAAAATGAATTTTCCCCTTTCATGTGCAGTTTTTCTATATTATACCGTATTATACTAAAGAATATTATTATACTAAAGAATTGAACATTATATGCCATTGTACCATTGCATTGTATGTGTTACACCCTAAATCGTCGCCCCATCCCAAATCCGATGATTTGGGACAAGATTGCACTATCATTAGGGACGACGATTTGGACACCCAAATCGTCGCCCGTCCTAAATCGTCGCCCGCCAATATTTCATTGACGTTTTTAGGATAGATTACACAGAATATATTTTATTGTGCCCTCTCTTATATGCGGGAAGGGTGGTTTCACTTGGTCTGTTTGTTTTTCCGCACTCGTATCTCTGGTATTTGTCGACCTATTCAAGCTATTGGGCTGAAAATTTGTATGTAGATTACAAGTGACCCTCTGACATACCTCCCCAAAAATGAGAATTCTGGAATGAGAGTTTAAAGCGCCGGAAGCTGTGTACAATTTTCAGCAACTCTGCAATATCTCTGGTGTTTGCGAACCGATATTTTGGTTACATGTGTTCCTGGCATATGCTTCCCGTAACACGAAATCTCTTGATCGCGAACTCAAAGCGCCAAGAGCTGTCATAGCGAACTATTTTTGACTGTCACTCTAGTGTTTATGAACCGATTGAGCTGAAATTTTGCATTTAAGTTGTATGGGACTAAACATATAGGTTTCATTTCATAGAGAGATAGATAGCAACGAGTCAAAAAAAAATTTGAAAAATAAAGAGGAAGGATGGGTGTTTCTCGAGGATTTCACGAGTCTCCAAACGGCGAGAGTGTCCAAACGGTGGCTAACAGACGTAGTCTAATATAATCTGAGGTCACTAATACATCGGTGGATCTCTTTCTCTCGGGAGGAGTGGACGAAAAAAATTATGTAGACAACAATGACACCACCACCACCACAATCAACAACAAATACAACTCTTTCAGTAGTAACAACACCACTACCAACCAAAACAACAGTAACAAATACTGTGATCATAATAAATCTTTTTTTTTATATTTATACAACAGAACAAGTAAAAGGCGAAGTAGAAGATTAGAATGTCTTGTTTATAGGGTCCAAAGAACCTTTGCTGTCATAGCTGGACCACAGAAGAATAAAGAGAAGGGGGAGAGGAGAAGGAATTAACAAACAGGGCCAGTTTGTATGTAAATGATGTTTCCAAATAGTTGCAGCAAGTGGGACGACAATTTGGGATGTGAGGGCGACGATTTGGATCCTGTGACAAAACCTAAACAGTGTACCCTAGAAAACAAACAGAAGTCTCCAAGTTTCATCAGTTTATATTTTATACAGTGGCTGTTGACTTGTTTGCTGATAATAAGAAGACATGTATTGTATCCAGTGATATAACAAAGATATTGTATGAAGAACACTTTATCTAACCTTCAATATCATGCGTTCTCTTTTTTCCAAAAAGCATCCCGTGTGGATCCGGGTTAGAATAGGTCCTCAGTATCCCTTGCTTGTCGTAAGAGGCGACTAAATGGGGCGGTCCTTCGGATGAGACCGCAAAAACTGAGGTCCCGTGTCACAGCAGATGTGGCACGATAAAGATCCCTCTCTGCTCAAAGGCCGTAAGTGCCGAGCATAGGCCTAAATTTTGCAGCCCTTCACCGGCACTGGTGACTTCTCCATATGAGTTTTGGAGTGGGATAACAAACACAATATTTTGACTGATGCACAGTTTGGTGTCCGACCAGGATTATCGACAGTAGATGCAATATTTGTTTTGCAATCATTAATTAACAAAACTGTGAAAAACAAAAAACGTTTATATTGTTGTTTTGTAGATTTTCAAAAGGCGTTTGACTCTATCAATAGGTATAAGTTATGGTTCAAATTGTTTAATATTGATATTCGAGGGAAACTGCTTCAAGTTATCCAATCTCTGTACGGTAGTGTGAAATCATGTGTAAAATTCGATAGGGTTTTAAGTGAATATTTTAGCAATGAAATGGGTCTTATGCAGGGCGAAGTGTTATCGCCATTACTCTTTGCTCTTTATGTTAATGATTTTGAGATAAATTTCATTAGTAACAATTGTCCATCTGTTGAATTACAATAGATTAATATTTTCTTACTAATGTATGCTGACGACATGGTAATTATATCAGGATTACAAAATATGTTAAATTCTCTCCATAATTATTCTAATGATTGGGATTTGATTGTGAACGTGTCAAAAACCAAGGTTGTTATTTTTAGAAATAGTGGGGAAATTATGGAAACTGAGAAATGGATGTATAATAATCAATGTCTTGAAGTTGTAAATACATTTAAGTATTTAGGAATGTTGTTTAATTACAATGGCAAATTTTTCCAAACACAGAAACATGTTGCCGAACAAGGACGTAAAGCACTTTTTGCAATATCTAATACTTTGAGAAATCATTATTTTAATGTTGATACGCAATGTTCAATTTTTGATACTTATGTACACAGTATTCTTTCATATGCATGTGAAATTTGAGGTTTTCATAAAGCACCGGACATTGAAAAGGTGCATCTTTCTTTTTGTAAAAAAAAAAAGTGTTAGGAGTAAACAAAAGAACTAACAATAGATGGTATATTGTGAACTTGGCAGATTTCCACTTTACATTAGAAGAAAATTGAGAATTTTTAAATTCTGGTTAAAAATTAAAACCACGAATAACTGTATTTTGAAAGATTGTTATGAAAATATGATTGCAAACAATGACAGCTGGATTGTTAATGTGAAACATGATCGGTCAAGCATTGGTTTAGAATATTTGTTTGAAAAGTCGTGTGTGAATCAGCTTAAAAGATTATAAAATAATAGAATTCAGAATATTGGATATTTACAAACAAAACGTAATGTCGTCTCTTTCAAGTTCACCAAAAAGTGTTCTTTATCAACATTTAATAGATAACTTTTGTTTACAATCATATCTCAAAAGACCAATCAACTTAAAGGGGAAAAAACATTATCATTAAATTCAGAACGTCTTCACATTCTTTGCATATTGAAAAAGACAGGTACAATAATAAATGTTATAAGGACTGCGAGACTTTGTAAATTATGTGATTATAATGATATAGAAGATGAGTTTCATTTTATCCTGAAATTTCCATTTTACAAAGATTTGAGAAAGAAATATATTAAGAGTTTTTATTACACAAAACCAAGTGTCTTTAAATTAATTAAGCTCCTTAGTGTAGACAATACTAAAGAACTCAATAACTTGGGAAAATTCTTAGTTCAAGCTGTGAAAATACGAAGTTTAACATAGATCGGTAAAGTTGGCTACTAGTAACCAGCTACTAGTAACTGGCTACTTAAAAAAAGAAAAGTTGGCTACTAGTAGCCAGCTACTTGAACCAGGAAAAGATAGCTACTAGTAGCCAGCTACTACAAAATATAAAAGTTATAATTACTGATAGCTCGCTACCTGATAAAGGTTAATGAGTTTGAAAATTATTATCCATCAGATTTATTTCTAAAGAGGACGAGGAGTCGTATGAAATTTCATGCTCAATTATCCCCAATTACATAACGTTGCAATGCAAAATACGAATAAACTATTTCAACTGCGTGTTTACTTTAAAAGTGATACAGATTGAATTCAGACCTTCAATCATTTGATATACCATCCATTTTGAGATATCTGCTACTTTTACAATTTGATTCGAGTTACCCTGAAATTTCAACATAAGTGTGAATACCATAAGAAACTTTATGTTTGTATTAGATATCTGACGAATTTACGACTATACATATGGCAAGAAGTGATAGATGGTGTTTTGGTACGCCGCGAATTTTCAGATATCGCTCTTTAGGAAATCAGTTACTTATACATTTTGATTATCGGTAAAATGAAATTTCAAGATCCGTGTGAATACCTTAAGAAACTCCGTGTTTATATCATATATTTAACTAACTTCCAACGATATGTATGGCGAGTAGTGATATTGTGTATCGTGATATGTCATCAATTTTCAGATATCACGCTTAAGAAAGTCAGCAACATATACCTTTTGATGGTAGGTAAACTGAAATTTCAAGTTTTTCGCAAATATCTTAAGGAACTCTGAGTTTGTATTAGATATCTGACTAATTTACAATTATCAAAGTGAAGAAGAGTGATATTAGGTATCTTGACATGCCAAAAATTTCCAGATATCACACTTAAGGAAGTCAGCTACTTATACCTTTTGATTCCTGGTATCCTGAAATTTCAAGTTTTTCATAAATATCTTAAAGAACTCTGTACTTGTATTAGATACTTGATTAGTTTACAACTATCCATGTGAAGTGGATTGGTACTAGGTATCTTGATATGCCATCAATTTTCAGATATCACCCATAAGGAAGTCAGCTACTTGTACGTTTTGATTGCAGGTAACCTGAAATTTCAAGTTTTTCACAAATATCTTAAAGAACTCTGAGTTTGTATTAGATATCTGACTAATTTACAACTATCCATGTGAAGTGGAATGGTATTATGTATCTTGATATGCCATCAATTTTCAGATATCACCCTTAAGGAAGTCAGCTACTTATACGTTTTGATTGCAGGTAACCTGAAATTTCAAGTTTTCTACCAATATTTTAAGGAACTCTGAGTTTGTATTAGATATCAGATTAATTTACAATTATCCACGTGAAGAAGACTGATATTAGGTGTCTTGATATACCATCAATTTTCAGATATCATGTTTAAGGAAGTTAGCTACTTATACCTTTTGATTCCTGGTATCCTGAAATTTCAAGTTTTTCATAAATATCTTAAAGAACTCTGAGTTTGTATTAGATATCTGACTAATTTACAACTATCCATGTGAAGTGGAGTGGTATTAGGTATCTTGATATGCCATCAATTTTCAGATATCACCCTTAAGGAAGTCAGCTACTTATACGTTTTGATTGCAGGTAACCTGAAATTTCAAGTTTTCTACCAATAATTTAAGGAACTCTGAGTTTGTATTAGATATCAGATTAATTTACAATTATCCACGTGAAGAAGACTGATATTAGGTGTCTTGATATACCATCAATTTTCAGATATCATGTTTAAGGAAGTTAGCTACTTGTACCTTTTGATTCCTGGTATCCTGAAATTTCAAGTTTTTCATAAATATCTTAAAGAACTCTGAGTTTGTATTAGATATCTGACTAATTTACAACTATCCATGTGAAGTGGAGTGGTATTAGGTATCTTGATATGCCATCAATTTTCAGATATCACCCTTAAGGAAGTCAGCTACTTATACGTTTTGATTGCAGGTAACCTGAAATTTCAAGTTTTCTACCAATAATTTAAGGAACTCTGAGTTGGTATTAGATATCAGATTAATTTACAATTATCCACGTGAAGAAGACTGATATTAGGTGTCTTGATATACCATCAATTTTCAGATATCATGTTTAAGGAAGTTAGCTACTTATACCTTTTGATTGCAGGTAAACTGAAATTTCAAGTTTTATCAAATATTTTAAGGAACTTCGTGTTTGTTTTAGATATCTGATTAATTTCTCAATCCACATATTACAAGATGTGCTATTAGGCATCTTGATATGCCATCGATTTTCAGATATCGCCCTTAATATAGTCAGCTACCTATACCTTTTCATTCCTAGTAATCTAAGTTCTCCGTATATATCTTAAGGAACTCTGCGTTTGTAATAAATATATCATTCATTTATCATCTCACATATGACAAGGAGTGATATTAAGTATCTTAATATGTCTTCAATTTTCAGATATCACGAGTAAGGAAGTCAGCTACTTATAGCTTTTGATTCCAGACAACCTGAAATTTCAAGTTTTTCATAAATATCTTAAGGATCTCCTTGTTTGTATTAAATATCTGACTAATTTACAACTATCAATATGACGTTATGTTACCTGGAATCAAAAGGCATCAGTAGCTGACTTCCTTAAACGTGATATCTGATAATTGATGGCATAATAAGATACGTACATGTATTATCACTCCTTGTCATATGTGAGATGGTAAATTAATGATATATATAATACAAACCCAGAGTTCCTTAAGATGTGTACGGAAAACTTAATATTAGTCAGATATCTAAAACAAATACAGAGTTCTTTAAGATATATATGAAAAACCTAAAATTTCAGGCTACCTAGAATCAAATGGTATAAGTAGCTGACTTCCTTAAACGTGATATCTGAAAATTGATGGCATATCAAAATACCTAATATCACACCTTGTCATGTGTACATTGGTAAATTAATCAGATATCTAAAACAAACACGGAACTCCTTAAAATATTTTCTAAAAACTTGAAATTTCAGGTTACCTGAAATCAAAATGTACAAGTAGCTGACTTCCTTAAGCGTTATATCTAAAAATTGAAGGCATATCAAGATACCTAATATAACTCCTTGTCATATGTGCATTGGTAAATTAATCAGATATCTAAAACAAAAACGGAAATCCTCAAAATATTTACTAAACACTTTAAATTTCAGTTTACCTGAAATCAAAAGGTATAAGTAGCTGACTTCCTTAAGGGTGAAATCTGAAAATTGATGGCATATCAAGATACATAATACCATTCCACTTCACATGGATAGTTGTAAATTAGTCAGATATCTAATACAAACTCAGAGTTCTTTAAGATATTTGTGAAAAACTTGAAATTTCAGGTTACCTGCAATCAAAACGTATAAGTAGCTGACTTCCTTAAGGGTGATATCTGAAAATTGATGGCATATCAAGATACCTAGTACCAATCCACTTCACATGGATAGTTGTAAACTAATCAAGTATCTAATACAAGCACAGAGTTCTTTAAGATATTTATGAAAAACTTGAAATTTCAGGATATCAGGAATCAAAAGGTATAAGTAGCTGACTTCTTTAAGTGTGATATCTGGAAATTTTTGGCATGTCAAGATACCTAATATCACTCTACTTCATTTTGATAATTGTAAATTAGTCAGATATCTAATACAAACTCAGAGTTCCTTAAGATATTTGCGAAAAACTTGAAATTTCAGTTTACCTACCATCAAAAGGTATATGTTGCTGACTTTCTTTAGCGTAATATCTGAAAATTGATGACATATCACGATACACAATATCACTACTCGCCATACGTATCGTTGGAAGTTAGTTAAATATATGATATAAACACGGAGTTCCTTAAGGTATTCACACGGATCTTGAAATTTCATTTTACCGATAATCAAAATGTATAAGTAACTGATTTCCTAAAGAGCGATATCTGAAAATTCGCGGAGTACCAAAACACCATCTATCACTTCTTGCCATATGTATAGTCGTAAATTCGTCAGATATCTAATACAAACATAAAGTTTCTTACGGTATTCACACTTATGTTGAAATTTCAGAGTAACTCGAATCAAATTGTAAAAGTAGCAGATATCTCAAAATGGATGGTATATCAAATGATTGAAGGTCTGAATTCAATCTGTATCACTTTTAAAGTAAACACGCAGTTGAAATAGTTTATTCGTATTTTGCATTGCAACGTTATGTAATTGGGGATAATTGAGCATGGAATTTCATACGACTCCTCGTCCTCTTTAGAAATAAATCTGATGGATAATAATTTTCAAACTCATTAACCTTTATCTGGTAGCGAGCTATCAGTAATTATAACTTTTATATTTTGTAGTAGCTGGCTACGAGTAGCTAACTTTTCTTACTTTTAGTAGCTGGCTACTAGTAGCTAACTTTTCCTGGTTCAAGTAGCTGTTTACTAGTAGCCAATTTTTCTTTTTTTAAGTAGCCAGTTACTAGTAGCTGGTTACTAGTAGCCAACTTTACCGATCTGTTTAACATTGTAAATCAATAATGCAAGGTGAAGATAACGAACAGTGACCAATCTCATAACTCCTACAAGCAATACAAAATAGATAGTTGGGCAAACACGGACCCCTGGACACACCAGAGGTGGGGTCAGGTGCCTAGGAGGAGTAAGCATCCCCTGTTAACCGGTCACATCCGCCGTGAGCCCCATATCCTGATCAGGTAAACGGAGTTATCCGCAGTCAAAATCAGTGTGCCAAGAACGGCTTAACAATCGGTATGAAACACATCAGACAGCATTTGACCCAATGCGAGGTTGTATTGACGAACTAGATCGTTATAACGACCATAGAATTTGCGAAATGCTGACTTCAATCGAGACTGTTGAAATCCCTGTACCATCAACTTGTTTGTCAGTAGCTTACCTCGATTTAAATAATGTAATTATAGTATTTTTCTAATAACATGTGCATCTCATAATGCGATTACATATATTAATTTTATTTGTAATTTCTTCTCCTCCTATCTTCTCCTGTCCACTCACCTGTTGTTTATCTTATACAATTAGATATATTGTGTATATACATGTACATGTACTAGATGTATTCCGATGAGTTGTATAACTCAAGGACAATAAAGAATTGAATTGAGTGAAATTTTCTCAAGAGGGACGTTAAACAGTATTCAATCAATGTTCCAAAAAGCTGGAGACGGCATCGCGAGTAACCGAACCTTGTTGAGGATCGGAGCTTTTGAAAACCATGGGTCAATCGCAACATCTCAAGCGAGTCATATTGAAGTTACTTGGAATGAAACTTGCCTCCAAAATCTTTACTTGGTTTTTCATTCAGAACAGTATTTCAGTAATTGCATCTGAAGCGAGTTTGATTGTATTCCAAGCATCATACGCGTAATTGTCATAATTGTATAAACTAGAAGCTTCCACTAAGACCCACAACCGGACGTTCATCTCTAAACGTGATGAAAATCTTTTTTTCCATACAGTGCACCATCCTTGTCAATTTCGTCATTGTCAAATTCTAAAGAATCTTAGGGTATAATGCCCGTCCGTCTGTCTGTAACGTTCTCATGGAAATATCAATTAATCATAAAAACAGCATAAAAGGAAAAACAATTATATACTCGAGCTTCTTTAGTTCCTGCGGATATAAATAGATGCTGTAAGGAAGACATCAATACTCACATGCTCACCCTCTAAAATTTAATTAAAAGGTTTTTAAAAAGACTATATCACCTGTATATCAATTCTGATTGTACAACATACACATCGGACACATTTCATCATCGTAGAACATTTTCCTGCTTGGAATTGTATTTGGTCTTCTGAAAATAAAGGTCGATTGCAACATACCCGAGGAGAAAGGAGATATTTTAGTATTCTAATAAAATATATCATCCGTGAAACTTCCTTCTTTTCAGAAAATTCAGTTGCCTGTCCCTCAAAACTTGACTTGATCACTGGTCCAAAAATATAGGTCATAGATCTGAAGCATCTAAGATAAGTTCGGTTAAAGTTATCATGCATTGCTTAGTTTAATCACTTTATAATATGTAGTTACAAGACATTTTACTCACCCCCTGAAATCTTGCAGCATTTGAATAAAATCCAGGTATCATAAATGCAAGTTTTACCACTGCAGAATGAAGCGTTGCTATATAGACGGGGTTCATTAAAAATGACCACCGGATAACCGTAACACCAATTGTGTGAAATACGTCATCGTTTCAAAAGAAATACATGATGTTTGGACAACATTGATTATAGTAAAAATGTACGTGATGTGAGTCTAAAACAAATTATGATGCTGAATCAGCAATATTAATGGGAGCAATAAAAATTGAGTACCCAAACATTTTTAGGAAAGTGTTGATATCTACATGTAATAATTAACTAAACTATCATTCCTATCGTCAGTAAATATGTATTTTATCATATACCTATTGTAATAAGTAAGACTTTGACTTGCACCGTGAGAGCGTGAATTATGGGATTTCAGATTTTGAAAATTCATGAGGGTATACTTCAATTTATGGAGCGCGTTATTTCAAAAATGAATTTTATTTCTACTTTGCATTTTTATTTCATATATTCAGTTTTCGTTTCGTTGTAGATACCCTGTCGTCTAGAACCCGAACATTTTACAATTTCATATTGTTCGTGTCGTTGGTCATTTCTAGTGCTCTATGTACCTTCTTTATTAGACCTCGTATCTATATTCAGATCCTACATTTTGAGTGCTGGTTTTAGTGCTCTCTCTCTCTCTCTCTCTCTCTCTCTCTCTGTAATCTATAATGCTGCAGTGACTCCAACTATACCGTCAACAGAAAAAAGTCTCTGTTATATTTATTGCAATAAGAAAACATTCTATCGAACACATACATGTACATCTTGTGGGGAAAAATCACAACACATTGAAACATAAATAATACATACAAATAACATAAAATGGAAGATTGTGAAGGAAGTTAATCTTCACGAATAGCATCTTATGCAAACATAGTGAAGATCGACTCAATGACAAAGCTATACTAGTAAATACACTTTCAAACAGAACCACTGGATCAAAACGGCGCATGAATGGGCGATGACCTCTGAGGTACATGCAATATCCAACACTCGGTTGATTGCTGTCAAATGATAGTAGGCGTGGCTTATACCTACGAATGAGGACTATGAAGTATCTGATTCATCTTCACATTCATAGAAAGAAACACATCGTCTCCACGAGCATTTGTTGCATCCTGGGTACATGGCACAGTGACTGTGCTTATGTTCACAGGAACCATCAGTTCGCCATACACAGTGAGGAGTGGCATCTGTCGGACATTCCCCTGGTTGACAGACCTGTTAATGTATATATGACAATGGAGTAACCATTTTAGACATGGAAATTGATAGTAAACTATCCTTCATTTACCAGTTTAGTTAAGAAAACGAGCTTGATCCAAAAATATTAGATCTATGCCCCTTTGAGAATGTAAAAAATATAGTGATGTCACACGTGAAGACATAAAATGGATTAGGATAATATTCATGACAACATTGCCCTCTCCTTTCTAAATCGAATGAGCTTGGTAGGTTTAATCAGCTTGTTTTTATATTCCTTGTGGCAGATTTTCGTATTTGCTCAGAATACAAATATACATACAATGTTTTAAAAGCATTTCTTCCCTCACACGTGTCTAAATAAACTGATAAAATGAAATTACATTTAATTAAAAGTTTTCGTAGATTTGTAAAGGATTATCCAGTCTGTCTTCCAGTTCCAGTTCCGAAAAATTGAAATCCTTCAATATCACAAATCAGCCTTTATTTTGAAAGTATTTTGATAATAAGAATATATTCATTATATGTGTCAAACCTTTTAAATATAAGATTCCGCAGTCTTGCCTTTATACCAGATATATATTCTTGTCATCATTCAGAGCACAGACAGGTTTAAATTGGTATTAAATTGAAAATACAAATTTCACGACTGTCTGTAACTTAGAATCCCACCCACACCCCGAATTTGCCCTAATTGTAGTAAACACATTGTTGTGACTCACTGTGCATCCACAATTTGCTTCATAAAATTTTCTGAAGAGGTTTCTTCTTTGACATCTCGGTACCTTCGAATACTCCTCGTGCCAGTCGCACTTATTCATCGTAGGGGCGTTAAAGCCATCAAAACTCCCTGTTTATACAATCATTATAAACTTACATATTCATAGATTAAAATTTTACAACGTAACAATTCTATTTTTGATATTTCATATGATGCAGTGCTTTTGGCCTATGTAAACATGTTAATTCAGATTGTAAGTTTAATATCTTTCTCATACATGGATGATACAATCACATTCCTTGATATCTGTACACATGACTCTATACTTTGATACCTGTAAATACAGCTTTCACATCCTTCTGTAAGTGGACAGCACAATCATCCAAAAGGGACGGAGTAATCACCACTGTGATCGCTTTGTTCTTCAGAGTGGATTTTATGTCCTTTAACAAAACACAGAAAATTTCCGTTAAACTACTGGTCCATTTGTTTGATTTTCGTACCGCAAATATCCGACAAATGTAAGGTTTTTAAAGTCATTTTCATTTATGTCTTTACCCATGGAACATCCGTTATTTCAGCAATGTGTAGATAATACATAGTAAGGTTTTTCTAAAAGAAACCCCGATAGTATACCGTATGAAAAGTAAAGATAACGAACAGTGATCAATCTCATAACTCCTATCAACAATACAAAGACAGTTGGGCAAACACGGACCCCTGGACACACCAGAGGTGGGGTCAGGTGCCTAGGTGGAGTAAGCATCCCCTGTCGACCGGTCACACCCGCCGTGAGCCCTATATCTTGATCAGGTAAACGGAGTTAACCGTAGTCAAAATCAGTGTGCCAAGAACGGTATAACAATCGGCATGAAACACGTCAGACAGTATTTGAACCAATGATAGGTTGTATTGGCAAACTAGATCGTTATAACGACCATAGAATTTGCGAAATGCTGACTTTAAACGAGACTGTTGGAACCCTTGCACCATCAACTTTTTTGTCAGTAGCCTGCTTCGATTTAAAAACTGACCATACGCAGAACAAGCTCTTGCGTATCGAATCAGTTGAGAGATGTAAACACCATATGCATGTGGTAATGGGATACTGTTACATAAATATGGGAAGTTGACGATGGTGAAGCTGAAATCATCCCGTTTGTCATAAAGTTGAGTTGTTAGTTTGCCGTTAATGATCTTATAAACATAAATTTCGTTCTCCCCCCCCCCCCCCCCCCCATCTTACCTTGATCTTATAAACATGAAAGGTGAAGATAACGAACAGTGAACAATCTCATAGCTCCTACAAGCAATACAAAATATAGAATTGGGCAAACACTTTAACGACTTTAACGAGACTGTTGAAATTTCGTTCTTGTGTAATATTATCTTGATCTTATAAACATAAATTTCATTTTTATCTAATCTTACCTTGATCTTATAAACATAAATTTCGTTCCTACATCCTATCACCTTGATGATCTTAGGAGTATAGGTTTCGTGCTTACCTCTTCTTATTCTGATGACATTGTAGATATAGATATCATTCTGATCTAGTTTTACTTGATGACATTGTAGATATAGATTATTATTCTGATCTAGTTTTACTTGATGATATTGTCGATATAAATTATTATTCTGATCTAGTTTTACTTGATGATATTGTCGATATAAATTATTATTCTGATCTAGTTTTACTTGATGATATTGTCGATATAAATTATTATTCTGATCTAGTTTTACTTGATGATATTGTCGATATAAATTATTATTCTGATCTAGTTTTACCTAATGACATTGTAGATATAGATTATTATTCTGATCTAGTTTTACTTGATGATATTGTCGATATAAATTATTATTCTGATCTAGTTTTACTTGATGATATTGTCGATATAAATTATTATTCTGATCTAGTTTTACTTAATGACATTGCAGATATAGATTATTATTCTGATCTAGTTTTACTTGATGACATTGTCGATATAAATTATTATTCTGATCTAGTTTTACTTGATGACATTGTCGATATAAATTATTATTCTGATCTAGTTTTACTTGATGACATTGTAGATATAAATTATTATTCTGATCTAGTTTTACTTGATGATATTGTCGATATAAATTATTATTCTGATCTAGTTTTACTTGATGATATTGTCGATATAAATTATTATTCTGATCTAGTTTTACTTGATGATATTGTCGATATAAATTATTATTCTGATCTAGTTTTACTTGATGACATTGTCGATATAAATTATTATTCTGATCTAGTTTTACTTGATGATATTGTCGATATAAATTATTATTCTGATCTAGTTTTACTTGATGATATTGTCGATATAGATATTATTCTGATCTAGTTTTACCTTGATGACCTTGTGAATGTAGATCTCATATTTATGCTGAACCTTTCCATTGTCTCCAGTAAAGTTCTGGGAGCCTTGCATAGTTCCCAAAAAGGCTGAAATGATCCATCAATATGCAACGTTTATGTCAGTAAGCCAGATAGAATGTGCTTTAAAGGAGATTTTAAAAGCTTGGATGCATTCTTTGTGAAAAGTTGCAGAATGTGAGACATCCGGTGTCTCTCTTTTAAATAACAATATAAAAAGTCCTTTAATTTTTAAAGAAAAAAATTGGGGTTTTTTTTGTTGTTGTTGTTTTTTTTTTTTTATATAAAAACCATTTGGTGCATTAGTAATTTATTGAATAAGGATGGGGCTATCATTATGGAGGTGAAATTTATTTGGACTGGGTTTTTTTTCCATAGTATAATTGTTTTGTATCTGTTGTACCTGCATGGTGAAAGTAATGTCATAAAGAAAGTACAGGCATTGCTAAACAGCAAAACATCACGAGATTTTAACGAGATTTTGCAAAAGAATTCCATATAACCTACGGATAAAATCAAATAGGATCAATGTTTTATACTTGATTTAAAGTATTAGAAACGGCAGATTATTTCTCTCTTTCTCTCCAATTTATACAGAATACGAAATCTTTTTATATAGGATTGTTTTAGTAGACAGCAATGTATGCTCTTTTGTGCCGTACTAGAGGCTGAGCTGAGTATAGCGCATTTATTATTGGGATGTGATAATGTACAGTACTTGTTAAACAGTTTTGAAAGACATTGTATAAATTTCAGGTAATATTAAAGCTTTCAAAAAAAAATATAGTTTTACAGTTAATAGAATATACAATGTATCTCATTTGTAGAGACAAAATCTCGTCATTCTTCAAACTTATATGTCGGTGAGTGGAGTGATATCTTCTATAAATGCGTTGTAAGAAACAAATATATGCTTGTCTGTAGCATATGAATATAACAAGCAGGAGGCCTATTCAAAAAATCTAATTCTCTCTCATTTTGACCTTTTAGTTGAAAATGCATGAAAACAATAGATCATAAAATTAGATAAGATATGTAGGAATTGAAGTTTTAAAAAATTCTAACTTTATTATGACATGCATAGATAAACACCAACACACAAGCACAGTACGTGATTGCTAGCATACAGAATCCACAGCCCGCTGGTTGTTTTTTCTGGAAACCAGGCTGAAGAATGTAAGAAGGAGGGAATTTAGATCTCCAAGTTTAGAAATGGAGAGTCTAAATAAAAATTCACACAAACCGCAACATAATAGTAGATTTGTTTTCTCCAGATTTTAATTCATCCTTTCAAAGGTCTAAATCAGTCACTACGGGCGTTTTTCTAATCCTGGAGAAATTTGAGGTTAAAAGCAAGAAATAAAGTAGTCAGTGTTTGCCCACAAAGTATTCTATCACAAAGGTGGTTGCATCAGATTGATTCGGAGAAATTTCAGTCATGTAATTTTAGATTAGAATATAATTTAAATATTCTACAACTATGAGGTAATTACTCATTTAATTAATTCCGAATTGAATTGTAAATTTATGTGAAAACCATGTCCTTTCTCTGAAACTCGAGAACCTAACGCACCTTACTATAAATGCACGTCTTGGTAACATCATCATGACATTTACTGCACGAATGACCAAAACTCTAATGAGAATCTTGCATAATGATTATAAAGGGAAATATACGTTTAAATTAATATACTGTACAATCCCCAGTTGGTGAACACTTCCAGTTCTTAATTGATATTGATTCGACATCAACTGACCAGGGGCGTAACTATGGGGGGTGATTGATGTGCATGCAAATTAAGACAGGGATCAAGCCACTCGTCATGTGATAGGTCGATGGAACTTCAGTTACAAAAATGTGCATCTGAATTTTTGCTCTAAAGTCTATTTTCATTTTAATTCAAGTGTAAAAATTGCAATGTAGGGCGCAAATTATTTAGAATTCTAAAATTATTTTGATGAAAATTGTCATCGATGCACTAAAAAATGTTGGGATGTTCGCGACTATTCAGGCACGATGTACCAAATTCAAGATATCCTCCGTATTTTCTTTTGTGTTTGCTCATTGTTCTGTTAATTGTTGACAGTTAATTTACTGCCGAACAAGTGGTGATTTTCTGCTGTTTTTAAAACACGGTTCTTTTCAACCAATTTTTAAAAATATCAAATAGGCCTATTGTGAAAGCGATGTTAATTTTCAAATTTTGAAACAAGTCGATGGGGGCACATACAGAACAGAAGAGTTAAGATTAGTACCTGTATATTAAAGTTTTATAGTTTTACGGTTTATTTGTTTAATCTATTACACCTATTTCGATTAAGTTTTTCTATGATATTTGTTTTTTCCTTGTTTTACAAAGTGGTGTGGAAGCACGTGCATATTTTTGTACATGTAGCTACACCGGTACCCCTTACTACAAGTGCCGATGTCGTCATATATTTAACTCCCGTTCTCTTAAACAAACCATTCCCATACAAATCACCCCATACTGTTCTCCCATACAAATCACCCCATACTGTTTTCCCATACAAATCATTCCCATATTGTTCTCCGATACAAATCTGCACAGGTCCTGTTTCACAAATTTCACGTATAGCATAACAATTTAGCATGCACTTATTTTGATATACACATACATAACAAATCATCAAGGCACTCGACGTTTTAAACAGCTATAATAAAAAAAAAATGTGTCTTCCTGTAATCATAATATTTACAAGGTATATCACCCTGCCATCTTGGTTTTCTTTTTTACCAGCTGCATCACTTGAAAATGTCGGCGAAAAGTTCGATATAATTTGATAATTAGACGCCTACCGTTTAGAGGCAACTCTGTCAAGGTCTTACCTCTCGCATCGTCATGGTGAACGGGAAGTAAAGTCCATTTATCGGTTATAATCAACCGTCAAATATCGTCTACTGCTTCTCAAATGCAAAAAATCGCTGAAAGATGGACGGAAGTTGACATAATTATGCAAATGAGAATTCCTTTGCTAATGTATTTTCTGAAGCTTGTGCGGGTGAAAAAGGGGGTGGCACTGAATGCAGGGTAGTTGCAGTCCTGCAAACAATAAAATTCCGGCACAGTTGTATGGTTTCGGGACAGGCTGGCACGGGAAATTTGATAAATCTATCGCATTACCAACCTCACCCCCCCCCCTTTCTTCGACTCCCCCCTTGCTTTGACTCCGACCCACGTTTCGTCACCCATTGTTACAACACTGAAAATTTACGAATAGGCAGGACAGGACATTTGGATGTATAAATGTCACTGTGAATGTTGAGAGTATACCCACGTGTACGCGCGCGCGCGCGTGTGTTAATTCAATTGTGAACTTTTCTTATTACGTATGTATGGCACGCCAAACTCACAAAAATGAGCTAAACATAGTTTCACAGTTGATAAACTAGGTTTATCGACTGTAAACTATAGTTTACGAACTGTAAACTATAGTTAACGATTCGTTAACTATAGTTTTCATCCGTAAAACTATATTTAACGGTTGTAAACTATAGTTTACAAATGCTAATCCAAGTTTATCTGTCTTTAAATAAACGTTAACAATAGATTTTGCTCATAAAGACAGATTCACATTTGTAAACTATAAACTATAGTTCACAATTGTTAATCCTAGTTTCACAAATTGTGATACTATATTTATCAGACTTGTAAACCGTAGTTTACAATCGTGAAACCGTATTTATCAGATAAATTATGTTTTGCAATCGCTAATGATTGTTTTTTCATTGTTAATTATAGTTTACGCTTGTGAAACATAGATTATCTGTTAACTATGGTTTACAGATGTGAAATATAGATTAACGTCGTTAACTATAGTTTACAGTCCGTAAACTATAGTTTACAGTCGATAAACCTAGTTTATCAACTGTGAAACTATGTTTAGCTCATTTTTGTGAATTTGGCGTGCCCGTATGACATAAATTTACAAATGTACTTTCAACTAGGCTAATTTTTTATACAACAAATGCATGGATAAGTGAAGTTATGTTTAACGTTGTAAAAAAAAAATGAATAAAGTATATACTGATAGAATAGCGTTCAAGATCCATTACCTTAATCTCTTGAACATATTTACTGCTAATTAAAATATTTACTATTTTTAATTTTATGGACCAATGAAAAATGGGCTATCCCGAAATTATGTCAACTTCCGTCCATCTTTCAGCAATTTTTCGCATTTGAGAAGCAGTAGACGATGTTTGACGGCTGATTATAGCCGATAAATGGATTTGATTTCCAGTTTACCATGACAATGCGAGGGGTAAGACCTTGACAGAGTTGCTTCTAAACGGTAGGCGTCTAATTATCATATATCGAACTTTTCGCTGAAATAATCAAGCTTTTTCCTGCATCAGCTGGTAAAAAAGAAAGCCAAGATGGCGGCGTGATATACCTTGTAAATATTATGTCTACAGGAAGACAATTTTTTTAATTATAGATGTTTAAAACGTCGAGTGCCTGTGCAAATAATAGAATTTGGAATATGTTCAGACGAGATGTGGCACTCATGCCTGATGGGTATACCATTCTTAATGATCGCTGTTTAATCTTACCCCATTCCGACTGGCAGATGGTTGTTTGTGGGTGTTTGGACTGACAGGTGCAGGTGAGGCTGACACTAACAAACTTTAAGAGAAGAACTGCTAACAGGTATGATCTAAATAATTAAAATAAAGAAACTAATCAAAGAAAGTATTTTCGGTATGCTTCTTAACAAATAATTCAATTTCTTACTTATCACATACATGTATATAAAAATGAAATGTATGACCCCATAAGAACAATTGAGAACAATTTTATTTATATTGTTGTCACAATTTGAGTTTGTTTTATTATGCTTGTTATGGCATTCCATAGTTTGTTCTCACCATATTATAGGGAAAAGAGTACCAATTCATTTCCCATAGACCTCAATGTTAACCTTTGGCCCTCTCACTAATTAACTATATCGATTTTAAACAAATGACCGCAAACATTTCAAAGTTCATTCCAAGTGTTGATAAATAATGACAAAAAATATATAGGGTCCCGTGCCCTTTATAGGCCATATTTGTACTTTTTTACAACACATAGCAATCTGCAGTAAATTACACACTTCATTTTAAGCACACCCCTACCATGGTAATTTCCTCAGTCATTTCTCGATTTTGTGCGATAATTTTTCATCCTGACAATTAATTTGAACCTCAATAATATTTCTTTCAATTCCAAATAATTTCACTCTTGATATTAGCCAATCACGCAACACCTAGACATTTATACCTCCGCTCAATCTTGGGTAAACTGCGTCCGGGTTACGCATACGGGGGTTTGGTACTCTCATTCCATAATCGTTACGGATAGTTGGTCACGGCTGTCTGACCAGTTTGTAAATGCTTACGTGTTAGTTCTGACCATGTCGTGGAAGTGGGAAGGTGTGTCCGCCCAATGTGTGAAAATGATAGACCTGTGTGGTCGAGAGTTTTACCTGTGTGGTTTACTGAGCCTGCGTTGTATGTACATTTAGTACGGGTGTTCGAATGATGTTCCTGTGTGGAAAGTGAGAACACAATTTTGAGCATTTCGACAGCGGTGACCAGCTGTGTGTGTTATTGTATGGCTCCAGCAGATGCTCGCAACATGTATAACATGGCGTTCTGAGATATTTGAACAGCGTTGGAGAACGACCTATAGAAATACGGGAAATACGTTCACGGCTACAGAAACGTTGAGCCAGTGATGGACAAAGTGTCACCACGTGTCTGAAGACAGCCAACGACTGTTGTGTAAAATGTGGTAACTCTTTAGTCAACGTATTTTGTTTCGCCATCCTGTGTAACATATTTCGAATTCGAGAGACAAGTCTGCTGGTTTTCTTACATAAGGCAACATAACGTAACATTTAGCTTTAGTCGGGTACACGTGTAATTGTCTGTAAATTCATTTTTTTGTTTTGTTATATTTTTGTTTTGTTTTTGTGTGTATGGGTGTTGTTGTGTGTATGAGTGTAGATGTTACTTGCTATATTAGTGAGCACGTTAATAAACTTATTTGCACATACTCTTGATCTTTCTTCAAAGAACGGTTTGCAGCGAGGGATTATTTCCATGCCATTATCACAAATTGTGACAATTGGGGGCTCGTCCGGGATGGAAATATTTTGAATAACAACTTCCTTACGCTGATTAAACTGAGCTTTGAAAATGGAGAAAGAGTTAGAGAAATTAGTATAAATTGGGCAAAAGTTAGGTTTGCAAGGAGATAAGTTGTTGGAATATGTTAGAGAAAAAGAGAAAACTGAAAGAAAAATGGAAGAAGATAAACTGTTGAGAGAAGAGAGAGCAAGGGAAAGGGAGGCAAAAAGAGAAGAGAAGGAACTGGATTTGCAGATAATGCAATGTGAGCGAGAAGCGAGGAGAAAAGAAAAAGTTAAGCATGGAAATGCAAATGAAAGAATCAAACAATCAAATGTCATTGTTAGAGAAACAAATCCAATTAGAGAGAGTTAAAGCAGAAGCGTTATCATTAGAAATTAACTCTAAACATGAAGGTGTCCCCATAGCCTCAGGTGTTCAAGGTCGTGCTAAGTTGCGTAAGCTTCCTCCTATTAATGATCAAAGAGATTGTATTGATGCTTATCTGCAAAGATTTGAAAGGTTCGCAGAAAATGCTAAGTGGTCTAGGGATACATGGTCAATAAACCTTAGTGCATTGCTCACAGGTACTTCTCTTGAGGTTTATTCTCGTTTGTCGCCTGGAGATGCATTTGATTATGACAAGCTCAAATGTTCATTGCTTCAGAGATTTAGATTATCTGAGGAAGGGTTTCGTGAGAAATTCAGAGGTACTAAGCCAGATAAGGGCGAAAATCCTCCTCAATTCCTCGCGCGCATAGACAATTATTTAACAAGGTGGATGGAGCTCGCGAAATCCCCACTTACATTTGAAGGCTTAAAATATCTAATGTTGCGCGAGCAATTCATTTCAAGTTGTAGCAAGACACTTGCTGCCTTTCTGCGTGAACGTCATCCAAAAGACATTAAAGAAATGACGCGTTTAGCTGAACAGTTTATTGAAGCACACGGTGTTTCTTCATTTTCTTATGACCGCACAAATTATCGAGTAGAGACCGGTGATGTGAGATCAGTTTCAGCAGAGGTTCAGAAGAAATCTTTGCAAAGTGCAGGTAAGCAAGAAAAAAAATGTTACGAATGTGGACGTACAGATCACATAGCTAGGGATTGTTATGATAGGTTAAAGAAAGGATATCGTCCCAACGCTAACAAATGCGCGGCAATGATAACTACTGATGCAACCTCTAAAACAACTTCCCGATCTGGAAAGGCACAACTCCCGAAAATAAATGTTGAGGATGAGAATCAACAAAGGAATCAATCCTTTAAGTCAGGTAAACATGTTGGTTCTTTCTGTATATTGTCGGATAAGTTAAGAGATTGTTGCATACAAGACAACCAAGTAACGTTACGTTGTGGACATATATTACCTGTCATTGGTGGAGCTTGTCGGGTTTGTCATGATATGCCAGTTTTAGATGGGTATGTAGGCAATCATTCTGTCGAGGTTCTGCGAGATAGTGGATGCAGTGGTGTTGTGGTAAAACACAGTCTCGTTTCTCAAGATCAACTGACAGGACGGAGTGTGGAATGTGTGCTCATTGACGGAACTGTCCGGAAAGTTCCAGAGGCATACATTAACGTACATGCACCTTTCATATCAGGTAAGGTAAAAGCTCTATGTATGAACAATCCAGTCTATGGTTTAATCATAGGTAACATTATTGGCGCTAGAGATCCAACAAATCCTGACCCAGAATGGGACAATTACAGAAATAAGGATGTAGTGGGGGAAAATCCGCTGGAAATGGTGAAAGGCTTAGCCGTGCAGACTAGAAGTCAAATTCAGAAGGAAAAGGAGAAATATAAATCATTGAAGGTAACGAGCATCACTGACAATTTGATCTCAGCAGATGATATGAGAGTTGCACAGAAAGAGGATGCTACACTAGATAAGTATCGGGAGTATGCAAGGACTGGTACGCGAAAGTTCACAGGACAACAGAATGTGTCTATTTTCAGTCTCCTAAGGTGAGTAGCAATAAAATCTTTAGACTTTGTTGTTCCATCACCACATCGTATTACAGTTATGAATCTTGAACACGATTGTGTATTGTCTGGTCACTTGGGAGTGAAAAAGACGACAACAGAGTGTTGTCGAATTTTTATTGGCCAGGAGTACAAGGAGGCATAGGAAGATACTGTAGGTCTTGCGATGTGTGTCAGCGAACCGTACCAAAAGGTAAGGTATATCCTGTTCCGCTAGAGTCCATGCCCCTCATCGATACTCCATTCGAGCGAGTTGCTGTAGATTTGATTGGACCCCTTTTTCCAGCAACCGATCGTGGAAACAGGTATGTACTTACCATGGTTGATTACAGTACTAGATATCCTGAAGCTGTTGCACTCAAGGGCATCGAGACAAGACGTGTTGCTGAAGCATTGTTTGAATTCTTCACTAGACTTGTTATTCCTAAGGAGATTCTATCAGATATGGGAACCCAGTTTACATCTAACCTGATGAAAGAGGTAGGTCATTTACTTTCTATTGCACAGCTTACAACAACTCCATATCATCCCGCTTGCAATGGTTTAGTGGAGAAGTTCAATGGAACACTCAAACAAATGCTAAGACGTATGGCCTCTGAAAGACCCAAGGATTGGGACAGGTATGTAGCACCTTTGTTGTTCGCATATCGCGAAGTTCCTCAAGAAAGCATGGGCTTTTCCCCGTTTGAATTATTATATGGACGAACAGGTCGTAGACCGATGTCAGTACTACGAGAGATGTGGACAAAGGAACTAAAGGATCCAGAGGTCAAGAGCACTTATCAGTATGTGTTAGACTTAAAAGAATGTTTAGAAGAAACATGTGAATTAGCAAAAAAGTCATTACAGAAGTTCAGTCAGCACTACAAGAAATACTACGAACGGAAAAGAAAGTCACGGTCGTTTAGTGTCCAAGACAAGGTTTTAATCCTCCTCCCTACAGACAACAATAAACTACTCATGCAATGGAAAGGTCCGTTTACCATTGTTTCTAAATCTGATAAGGTTGATTACAAAGTTGACGTTCAGGGCAAAATCAAGACTTTCCACGCCAACCTTTTGAAGAAATAGATACTCGTGAAGTTCTAAGTTCTTGCACCGTCATAGAGGAAGACGCATTTGAGAATTCAGATAGCGAGAGTGGTTTTCCTTTAGAGGTACCGCCTGCCGAAGCTAAGGAAACATTTGACGACGTGCATGTTGATAAGGATCTGACTACACAGCAACAAGAAGACGTCAGAGAGATTCTTTCAGAATTCAAAGATGTTTTATCTGATCTACCTAATCGTACTCATTTAGCTCAACATGACATTCATCTCACAACTTCAGATTCTATCCGTAACAAGCCGTATCAGATTACATTTGCTTTACGTGATTCCGTTAGGGACGAAATCAAGAAAATGATTGAGATGGACATTATAGAACCGTCCGATTCTCCATACTCCAGCTCTATTGTAATTGCAAAAAAGCTGATGGTTCCAAGCGAATATGCATTGACTTTAGAAAGCTAAACAAGGTAAGTGTGTTCGATGCTGAACCAAAGCCTGATCCCGAGGAAATCTTTGCCAAGATTGGACAGAGTAAGTATTTTACAAAAGTAGATCTGTGTAAGGGTTACTGGCAAATTCCTATGAGGGACGAGGATAAAGATCTCGCATCATTTGTCACCCCTGATGGTTTGTTCAGATTCAAAGTCATGCCTTTCGGTTTATCGAACGCGGCAGCTACGTTTAATCGTATGATGCGTGTTCTGTTACGAGATTTAAAAGATACCGATAGTTTCATTGACAACATCTTAATTCATTCTGAAACTTGGGAAGAACATTTAGTTTCCCTCAGGTGTCTATTAGAAAGGTTACGATCAGGAAGGTTGAATGCAAAACCTTCTAAATGTTTTGTTGGTTTTAGGTCACTTGATTTTTTAGGTCATTTAGTTGGAAATAGGGTAATGCGACCTAACAATGACAAGCTTGACGCTATCAAAAATGCCCCTAGTCCTGAAACCAAGAAACAGGTGCGTTCATTTTTGGGACTGATCGGTTATTACCGTAAGTTTGTTCCCAATTTTGCTGTTGTTGCTTGTCCTTTGACTGACTTAACTAGAAAAGGCATTCCAAACAAGGTTGAGTGGCACGATGAACACGAAAGGTCTTTTAATGATTTAAAGGCATTGCTCTTATACGCCCAGATTCTTAGACTCCCTGACTTTAACAAAGATTTCTTTCTCAGAACAGATGCTTCCGATTACGGAATAGGTGCAGTTTTATTGCAAATGCATGAGAAATTGTTTCCAATAGTTTATGCAAGTAGGAAGTTGAATGAAAGAGAGAAAAATTATTATGTGATTGAAAAAGAGTGTTTAGCAATTGTGTGGGCTGTAAGAAAGTTTCAAGTATACTTGTATGGTAGGACTTGCATCCTTCAGACAGATCATCAACCATTGGTGTATCTGAACAGATCAAAAGTTTCAAATGGTAGATTGATGCGTTGGGACATCTTTTTACAATCTTATAATTTCGTAGTTCAAGCAATCAAAGGTATTGACAACATTTGTGCAGACTTTTTGAGTCGCCATGTTTTGTAAATATTGTTGTCTCATATCGACGCTAAAAAATATGGTTCCCAATTTTGAAACTTGAGAGGGGAGGTATTGTCACAATTTGAGTTTGTTTTATTATGCTTGTTATGGCATTCCATAGTTTGTTCTCACCATATAATCGTTACGGATAGTTGGTCACGGCTGTCAGACCGGTTTGTAAATGCTTTCACGTGTTAATTCTGACCAGGCCGTGGAAGTGGGAAGGTGTGTCAGCCCAAAGTGTGAAAATGTGTAATGTGAGAAATCTGATCAACTTCAAATAGAATGGTTTGGTGAATAACACACGAATTATCAATTAGTGTATGGAATGTCAAAATACCGGAATATCGCCCGGAGATACTGTGTATATAGTAGCTCAATACTGGAACAACACACCATGATACTTGTCATGAAGTACCTCAATACCGGTATATCACACTATCATATCACGTGTATGAAGTATCTCAATACCGGTATATTACACTATAATGTCACATGTATGAAGTACCTCAATACTGGTATATTACACTATAATGTCACGTGTATGAAGTATCTCAATACCGGTATATTACACTATAATGTCACGTGTATGAAGTATCTCAATGCCGGTATATTACACATAATGTCACGTGTATGAAGTATCTCAATACCGGTAAATTGCACTATAATGTCACTTGTATGAAGTATCTCAATACCGGTATATTACACCATAATGTCACGTGTATGAAATATCTCAATACCGGTATATTACACTATAATGTCACGTGTATGTAGTATCTCAATACCGGTATATTACACTATAATGTCACGTGTATGAAGTACCTCAATACCGGTATATTACACCATAATGTCACGTGTATGAAGTATCTCAATACCGGTATATTACACCATAATGTCACGTGTATGAAGTACCTCAATACCGGTATATTACACCATAATGTCACGTGTATGAAGTACCTCAATACCGGTATATTACACCATAATGTCACGTGTATGAAGTACCTCAATACCGGTATATTACACATAATGTCACGTGTATGAAGTATCTCAATACCGGTATATTACACATGTCACGTGTATGAAGTACCTCAATACCGGTATATTACACATGTCACGTGTATGAAGTATCTCAATACCGGTATATTACACATAATGTCACGTGTATGAAGTACCTCAATACCGGTATATTACACATAATGTCACGTGTATGAAGTACCTCAATACCGGTATATTACACTATAATGTAACGTGTATATAGTAGCTCAATACCGGTATATTACACATAATGTCACGTGTATGAAGTATCTCAATACCGGTATATTACACATAATGTCACGTGTATGAAGTACCTCAATACCGATATATTACACATAATGTCACGTGTATGAAGTATCTCAATACCGGTATATTACACATAATGTCACGTGTATGAAGTACCTCAATACCGGTATATTACACATAATGTCACGTGTATGAAATACCTCAATACCGGTATATTACACCATAATGTCACGTGTATGAAGTACCTCAATACTGGTATATTACACTATAATGTCACGTGTATGAAGTACCTCAATACCGGTATATTACACTATAATGTCACGTGTATGAAGTACCTCAATACCGGTATATTACACTATAATGTCACATGTATGAAGTACCTCAATACCGGTATATTACACTATAATGTCACGTGTATGAAGTATCTCAATGCCGGTATATTACACTATGTCACGTGTATGAAGTATCTCAATGCCGGTATATTACAATGTCACGTGTATGAAGTATCTCAATACCGGTATACCACAATGAGATGCATAGTTACAAAGCAATTTAAGAAAGCAATCGGGTTTTTTTCGTGAGAAGTTTTTTTTTTCGAGCAAGCGTACATGTAACAAGATTTCCAGTGAACATTGATGATTTGGATTTATTGCAATGGACACACAAAATCATACAAATGTGTCAATAAGCAATAAGGTCAGGTATATGGACTTCCCAAATACCTGTGTTATAGAGCCAGACTCCCCCTCCCCCCGAGCCAGCCTTCCCCCCTCGAAAGCCTGGCTCTAGAGTGAACCTTCCCCCTGTGGAAGTCTGGCTCTAGAGTGAGCCTTCCCCCCGGAAATAGAGGAAATCAAAATTATGAAAATCTGAAGAGCTTGATTCCAAAAATGACCTAAATTATATGCTAAAGAGCTAGCCGATTTACCATTTCATGCGAGAAAATGCAATATCAAATACTATTATGCAATATAACATAATGACACTACATCATGCATAAACATCACATGTTTGATCCCATCCTGGGTTATCCTGGGGTCCGTGTTCGCCCCAATTCACTGATTTTTATTTTCAGTAGGAGTTATAAGCTTGATCATTTTTCATTTTTAGCAATTTCATGACACAATATCACATCAATGTCATACAATATCATACAATGCAATATCAAATAAATATTTTATCATATGATACAATGTTCACCTCTCTCTCTCTCTCTCTCTCTCTCTCTCTCTCTCTCTCTCTCGGTATCTAAACAATCCATAAAGTGATACAATCTGATTAAAATAAGGTCTTTGATCCGCTCCGTTATTGTTATGCTTTGTGTAGCGACATAACAATAACGGAGCGGATTAAAGATCTTATTTCAATCAGATTGTAAAGTGATAGTAGTTTACCAGGAATAAATGAAGGGGGAAGTCCTGCTATGGGGGGGAAGTCTGACTCTACAACTAGTGATAGAGTAGGTCTTCCCACGGGGAAGTCTGGCTCTAGAGTGAGACTTCCCCGGGGGTTCTCCTGCTCTAGAGTGAGCCTTTCCCCCAGGGGGAAGTCTCACTCTAGAGCTTAGCTTCCGGGGGGAAGGCTCACTCTACAATACCGGTGTTGTAGAGTGAGCCTTCCCCCATAATGAGACTTCCCCCCGGAAGCCTGGCTCTAGAGTGAGCCTTCCCCCTGGGGGAAGGCTCACTCTAGAGCAGGAAAACCCCCGGGGAAGTCTCACTCTAGAGCCAGACTTCCCCGTGGGAAGACCTACTCTATCACTAGTTGTAGAGTCAGACCCCCCCCCCCCCCCATAGCAGGACTTCCCCCTCCATTTATTCCTGGTAAACTACTATCACTTTATAGAGATTGTTTAGATACCAGGACCTTTTTCAGCAGGGCATTAAACTCAAGAGAAGAAAACGGTGAATAAAACACATTGGAATTGATAAGCCATTTTGTTTGACCCATAGACCTTGAACTTTGACCCACACAATACCTATGCCGTGGTTAGTTTTAAAAGTTTGAAAAATGAAATGAGGAAATTTCGAATTTATGTTTCTTCTCATCTGCGTACAAATATCGGTTATGCTTTTAGACGTGTACAACTTCAGGTAGAGAGGTAGGTAAGTTGGTAGGTAGGGTACTTTTGAAATAAGACAATAATAGCTCAAAAAGTTCTTTGTACCAACCACATCTTTTACATCAGTAAAGTATTTGAATGTTTCATTCTGCAAAACTAAGTCATTCAAGGTCTTAATGCCTCTGTCAACCCAATTTGTATTAAAATTCCATTATTTAACATCAACAAAGTTTCTTATATCTAAATTCAAATAATCTGTAACAGAAAGAGAGCTTTCTTTAACTCTTGATAGAGCTTTAAACACATCTTTCCAAAACACATTGTCAATATGATTTACAAATTCATTAAGTTTTTCTTTGGATAGGTGAAAAATGAAATCCACATTTCTAAGATTTGAAATACTATGCAACATATGTTGCCATACACCCTCATTATCAGCAAGGTACCTTTTGACCCATTTCAGCTTAATATAAGATATATAAGATGCCAAATGTACCATATTTAGTCCCCCTTTATCATAATTACCCACAATTGTATATCTTTTCAACTTTTCTACCTTGTATCCCCTAATAAATTTTAAAAATATTTTATTCAACTCTTCCAGTACCGGTACTTGTTTAGGTGGGTCAGGCAATGCTAAAAATAAGTGTATGAGCTTTGGGAGTGCTAAAGTTTTGATAATTGTGATTTTACCTATTGGAGTTAAATCCCGTTTAGTCCACAAACCTAGCAAGTTTTAATGGCATTGATTTTAGATTGATAATTACATAAAGTCATGTCTTCCAGATGTTTTGTAAATACTATTTCGAAGAGCTTAAAATTGCTATTTCCCCATTTTATTTTCAGATCATTACACAAAGTTTCCGCCGAACCTGATTTGCTCCTCAACCAAAGTGCTTGTGATTTTGAAATATTTAAACGTAGTCCAGAAATCATTCTAAACATATCAATAACTCTTATAGATTCTCTAAGTGATTTTTCACTGCCATCTAACGTTAAAAAAGAGTCGTCCGCATACTGGCCTAATTTATTTTCTATTCCAGCCACAGTTACACCCTTAATATTTCGATTTTCTTTAAGTGCTTTTGCCAACAATTCTACTGTAATAATAAAGATATATGGTGCCAATGGATCTCCTTGTCTACAGACTCGTTCAAGATTGAAGAATTTATATAAGTTTCCATTGTTAATTATACAACTGGTACTAGAGGTGTATAGAGTAAGAAACCATTTTACAATAGATTCCCCAAAATTGAAGGACCTTAGTGCCTTTACAATAAAATCCCATTCCAATGAATCAAACGCTTTTTCAATTTAGATAGTCAATCAAATCATACAAAAAACGAGTGCTTTCACCAATAAACCGTCCCTTTATAAAACTCTTCTGAGAGTCACCTATGATACTTGTTAGTACTTTCTTTAAACGATTTGCTATGGCACTAAAACCAATTTTGTAATCAACATTAATAATGATATTGGTCCCAATTTTTTATATAGCGTCTATCTTTTTCTTCTTTGGGAATGCAAGTTATTACACCTTGGGATTGAAATTAAGACAAATTGCTGATTTTAAAAACAATGCAAAGTACATCATGAATTGTTGAGTCCAAATCAGTGTATTGTACAGAAAATGAACTCTTGTTCTTATGTTAAATTTTTATATCAAGTTTTGAAGGAAAAGGAGTTCATAGCCCCATAACTCAAAAGAGAGAAGTGGGAAACTTATCTCAGTGAAACTATTTCAGAAAAATGTTGGGAATTTCATTATATAAATGCATCTTTATGCACAAAAGAAACAAAATTAATTTATTTTCAATACCGTATTCTTATGTGTTATATACACTGTAGCTACAAACTCTTTCCTTCGCAAACTTAAACTTGTAGATAATGACTTGTGTTCATTTTGCAAAAGTGAAAGAGAAACAGTCACTCATATTTTTTATGATTGGGTGTATGTATCTGCCTTCTGGAGAGATTTTGTGAAATGGTACAATGCATTTGTCAAAGGTTATAAAATCACAAAAAGAAGTATGTTACTAGGCAATATTGATGGAAGTTGTTTGGAAAATTTTCTTCTTTTGTTAGCAAAAAAGCACATTTAAATACTATAGAAATTTAAAAAAAAATATTGTCAAAATGTATTTCATAGCAAATCCAAAATGCTTGGTAAATGGACATTGTATGATAATATAATGGACAAGTAGTTTGTTGAAAATCATAATACATTTATATGAAAAATAAAATAATTACCTTTATCTTGGAATGTGTATGTGTATATATGTATGTTTATGTGTGTGTATATATTTATTTGTGTGTATGTATATATTATACATGTATATATCATATATACAATTCAGTGTTATTGTTGATGCAGAAGGTGCACAGAGTAATTGCAAGTGTGAATGAGCGAGTGTAGATTACAGTTTGAAGGTTTGTATGTATAAATGCAAAGTGAAGATAACGAACAGTGATCAATCTCATAACTCCTATAAACAATACAAAATAGATAGTTGGGCAAACACGGACCCCTGGACACACCAGAGGTGGGATCAGGTGTTGAAAATACAAAAATAAAACATTTTTTTAAAAAGTAGGTAGGTAGGTAAGTACCGGTAGGTAGGTAGGTAGGTAGGTAGATAGGTATAGGAAGGTAGGTAGAGAGGTAGATAGGTAAGTAATTCCCTGCCCGATAAACTAAAATTTATTTCATAGTTTGCATAGGAGGGGATGAAAGCGGGGGTGTCCCTCTAGAGCGAGACTTCAAGAGGGTGTTATGGCTCTAGAGTGAGTCTTCCCCCTGGGGGTAAGGTTTATTCTATAGCACGTCTGCTGGGGGAGGCTCACTCTAGAGCGAGACTACCGGACTTCCGCGGGGGGAAGGCTCACTCTAGAGCCAGTCTTCCGGGGGGAATTCTCACTATGGGGGGAAGTCTGGCTCTATAACACCGGCATGCCTACCTGAGGTCAAGATCTACATCTCTCTGTCAAGATCTAGCAACTGAGGTCTATCTGACCTTTTTTCTGACGTCATAAATAATTCTCCTGCATTTTGTATCATTCAATGAATAACGTAGAAAATAAAGCATTTTCTGAGAATTCAATTCAAATTTTTATTTAAAATGAATAAGCCGGAACATCCCATTCCCCAAAGTATGACGTTTGGATTTCTCCGAAACCTGTAAGCAATTTAGATGCAGTTTTGTAGATCAATTATCAAATCTACTTTATTTTCTTGACGAAATACAACATAAAAGCGATATTTGATCATGAAATTCTCCAATTTAAGATTCGGAAGTCCTCATTTGGCACAGAGAATTTGAAGAAAATCAGTAGATATTCTTCAGTTACGAAGTCCTCTTCTAATGAGAGTTTGGAAGGACTACATAGATACTAAGTGTATCACATAGATATTTTGTAGGGTTGTTGATCCGGAAACACCATCATTTGTTTCTGCATTTGTTGACTAAAGTACAAGTTAAAAAGAGAGAGTATGTTCTGTCAACTTTCTGTGGAAGTAGGCAGATGGAGGGGTAATAGTCAAAGAAATGAACGCTATTGTGGATTTACTGTATTCTGGAATGTGAAGGATTGTACAAATTACGCAGAGATATTTTATCTATAGAATACTGTCCTGCCCCAAGCACTAAAATTGTGTGAAGTTATGTCTTGTAGAGATTCTGTATCTCTAAGAAAGTAATGAATGTTAAATTTAAAAATCAACCATAATGTACTCTTCATTTTCTCTCTGTTGTATGAAAGGTGAAGATAACGAACAGTGATCAAAGTAGAGAGGCGCTCTTCTTGTTACAGACTAGTGTGTCCCCTTAGTGTGACTCAGATATACAAAACGAGTGGGACTTCCTGGACATCTGCTCTGAAAACTGACAGATATGTACATCCAAAACAGGTCCATATTTGGAAATGTTGACTAGTACAGTACTGTAAGAACTGGAAAGAGGGTCACAGGTGTGAACAATTAAACACCAACACAGTTTTATAACAATGGAGAGGAAGTCATCTACCCAAAGAAATCACGTAGTACTCACAATCGATATCTACATGATCTAGGTCGGCAAAGTTCTTCACACCTGATACCATATATGTCCGTCAAAAGAGGTGTTTTTCACTTGTTTACATTTGAGTCCGTGTTATTATTGATTGACAATTCAAAACTGTGGTCTCTGTACACAGCCTTGTTTAAAATGTATCTTTTAAAATATCCGCGGTGAAGGTAACCTAGTCACAATGTTTGAATAAAATTGACACAATAAAACTGTAAATTTCATATTGTGTGTGAATGGACAAGAAATACAATACTTATAACCATGTGGGAGAATGAAAGAAACACAAGAAATCAACACATTGTAGAAATTCAAAGGGGTTGCGGTCACACTCTTTTAACAACACCATTTATAGAGTAATGACAAGAGTGTCCATTTAGAATCATTTAGAGATTGATCAAGAATAAGGTATTACATGAAGATACACTATAGAGGAAGATTATCGACTAAACAACAGTGAAACAAACTGGAAACTGGAAACAAAGATATGATAAAGTACAACAAAACATTCTTTTGTGAATAATGGAAAGCTGTGAAGGTTTGCCAAAGCTTAGAAATAAATCATGAAAGTCATGTACCATCAAAGTTAATGTGGTGTCTGAAGACCATAGCAGATTCGTGATAAGAGGTAAAGTCAACAATTAGCAAAGTGACGTCAACAAGGCAAAATATTAGCACATGTGGGAGTGCACATGACGAAAGAAGACAAAAGACAATAGATAGCATTAAGTAAAAGGATGGTCACGTGGGAGAAACAAAGATTAAGTGCAAAATAAGTTGTAGGTTTGCTTTTTGAGATAATAAAGCGTGGAAGGCGGTCGAGAGAGATGAGATGAATGTATTTGTGGTCATTCCTCCACGTCTTCAAACACAAAATACAAAAGATGTATTTGGCCTGAAAAATGGTATTTGATAGATTTAATCAGCAAGCAGATCAACTTGAGACGGTTTTGTTTGGGTGTGGACTGTATTTAAGGAATGAATTTATCATTTTTTTTCGTTGGATGGAGGTATACCAAAAAAAAGAGACGGAAAACTGCATCATTGCGCGCGAAGCTAAGACAAGCGTCTGGATGATTGAGACTAAGCGCATGATGCAAAAGTTTTTCCGTCTTTTTTTCGTGGTATACCTCCATCCAACGAAAAAAATAATAAATTTATTCCTTATCATTTGATATTTCAAAACATTGAGTTTATGTAATAAAACATGATATGATTCTAGTTGAATTAACGATGTATTCGTGGACTACATGTATTCTATGTAATTTCGAGATGGGTATAGTAATTTATGAATACACAACTTGAATTACTTAAACTAAATCCGTTAATGGCGGCTTCTACGAACTGTTGTTTACTGTTGAGCAAACGGGTTTCTTGTGGACTGAAGAATGCAGTTTAAAATGATGAGTTAGAGATAAGTCCTGTTGAGAGAAAATTGCTGGAATTTTGTTGAGTGGAACTGGAATTAAGTGCAAGGTTGGATGTCGGTACTAACGGCAAGCGTGCAATGCATGATCATGATGTGGGATGCCAGGTTCTCTTAAGGGTTGTCACGGCTTTCAAGTGGACAAGTGAGTGTTACAGAGGGTTTTTCAAGTTTTATCAGTGAATTCCTAAGGCGTCACAGCTTTTGTAACGTCGTACGGAAGCCTCGTTTCGGTGCCCACTCATAAACATATTATGCCGCAGTTCAAAACCATAGTCGTAAATAGCTACGATATTGCAGTATCTCTGAGGCAGTGTGCGGTGTATCTGGCATTTGAGTTTGTGACATGAAGGAAGTTGTTGCAAGGTACGAACTGGACTATTGTCATCAATAGTTGAATGCATTTGACTCCCAGCCCGGATTGCAGAAGCAGACTTGTGTTATTATTGGGGGGGGGGGGGGTGTCCTCAAATAGCCATGTTTATTTCATTTTGCATAATTGATTATTATTTATATTTGATATTTGTTTGTCTTTGTTGAATAAATTTATATAGATCGATAGAATTGTAAAGTTTTTCTTTTCAGGATTCCCTATCTATAAATAAGAAGCATTTGCAATTTTTGCATTTGCCAGTGTATATGTTAATACATTGTATATGTGCTGCATTGTTTATAAATCACCAGTAGATCCAACTAGTACCTGCTCTAAAGAAATTTTAAAGTTATGAGATGATTACTGTTCGTTGTCTTCACTTTTCATCCAGAGGAATCCCCAACATTCCAATAGAAAGTAGTTCTGGCAATTTTTTTTCCCCGTTGGACACGATATTCCAATAATTTTTCAATCAACGAAAAAGCATGTAACATGTAAAATTAAATTATAATATAGACAGCATCAAACACAGCAGAAGTATAGACTTGACTTGAACACACTTGTAGATGGACTGACAAAAGGAATATCCCAAAAAGCAAAACTTTAATTTCAAATTCATTCTATTATGAAAAAATAGATATGGGCAAAATTTAAAAAAAAAAAAAAAGCATTACCATTTTAAATGCATGCCCTACATTTTGAAAGGAAAAAATTGGGTTGATAGTTTTCTATTTCTGATATAATGCAATACATCTGTTTATCTATATCATTATATGTACCTTATAGCACTGGTATTGTTTTGTAAGAAAGTCCAAAAAATTAAATCTCAGTACTAGAAGTATGACAAAAATAATTATCAATATGCAAAATTCTCAGAGGAAATTCGGTCTACCTTTTATATCTTTTTGCATTTGTCAGTGTATATGTAAATACATTGTATATGTGCTGCAAATTGGGACACAATTTGTTAATAAATCACTAATAGATCCAACTAGTACCTGCTCTAAAGAAATTTCAAAGTCCTCTGGTATAAAAAAAGAAAAGAAGAAAGATTGCGACCTTGAAGTAACCTTGACACATAAACAAGAACCGCGACACCCCGATTTACCTATTCTACAGTGGCTTTAAGAATTATCATATTTCAAAACTTCCAGTGAATATAAGAACAACCCATCCCTAATATAATTATAAAGGCATGAGAAATTCTTCCTCGAATGTGTCAGCATTAAATTATATCAGAAATTTATACACTCTTCCCTCTACAATATGTATAAGCTTAGTACTCGTATATTGCAACAATCGGATCGGATAAACCTTGAATTACATTTATGTCAATATATCAATTAAAATCGTCATTAAAGGATCTTAGAACTATGCTTGAAATTTCAAAAAGCATGCACATAGTATCAGGGGAAAACTTCTCCTTCACCCAAAATGTCAGACTTAAATTTAAAATTTGAAGCAGATGAAGGGGGAGTAAGAATATACCGTAGACGATTGACATGTCCTATACTTAAATGATGTACAGGGTGAAATATTAGATCTTACTCATAGGAGACATAAAAATATTTCAGGTATAACTTTACATAATTAATCAATTACAAAAATAGAACCGTATAGGCATTAAGGGATGATTTATAGATAATTTATACTGCCTGTCCAAGTGGAAAGAAATAAATAACATAACCAGCAAAAAGGGAGAGCCTAAGCAAAAATGATTTCAATTTCTTACCTTTTGACGACAGTCATCGTCTTAAAGATGTCAGAAAGTTCTGGAATGTCATACACGCCTTTAAGAATGGACAAAATCCTCACATTCTGTATTACCTACCAACAACAACGAATGACGCTCTGAAAGCCATCAGCCATATATCATAAACTAATTCATGCATACGTGATATTGCATATCATTAATTATTTATTATATAAATTTTACTCCCTCATTTCTTATTTTTGCCAAAACCAGAAATTACCAAGACATTTATGTGTATTTTCTAATCCGAGTTCTATCAAATTTCAGTTCATAATATGTTCACTGCAGGTGCCCGTTGGGATATGTAGGTAAAAATTGATAGTCATTAATTAGACACTGAATCTGAAAATTAATGAATGGCAGAATCAAGCTTATCGTGTTTTAAAGTGAATAATATCAACTTTATTCAAATGAGCCTGAACAAAATTCCCTCTTCGCCTAATTCATGATCATTTGTACATTCTAATTAATATATGCACAGAATATAGTGTAAATCCCCTCTTATACACGAGGTAATTGTTTTCGCGTTTATGATCTCGTAAAATTCAATTTAAATCTCGCGATATTTTCTGTTACTTTAAAAGTATAGCACGCAGGTTTACATAAAATGTATAAAACATGGTTTTGCAACTGATAAACTAGGTTTATCAATTGCTATATAATGGCACATAAACTAATTAAGATTTTTAGTATCTTGGAGCCAGATCTGAAAATACGCTGTAAGTCTGGTTTATTGCAATACGACAAATCAAACGTACAGCAGTGTATTAAAAAAAAAAATGAGTAGAAAACAATCTAAAATTTTACCCGCACTTTTAAAAGAAAGTTCGCTATATTGTTGTTAACCCGTACCGCCTGTCGCTCACATCTTCTCAAAACCCTCTTATAGTTTTAACAACAGCTAATTCGTTTTTTTAAATATGACTGGTAGTGTCTTGTAGACGTGCAATAAGGTTTCAGAATTTTCATTTTAATCTAGGAGGCCAAAAAACAACGTTTTCCGCACACTTTATATATATATATATATATATATATATATATATATATATATATATATATACTTTAAGCAGTATAGCTAAATCATATATTGGAATATGAATGGTGGTGATTTGAAGGTGTTCAATAAGGTTTCTTGAATGTTTATTTTGATTCTGGGTACCAATGAAGGGTTCTACAATAAGATGCCCATGGGCCTACACGGTCACCTGAATGTAATGCAACTCTACAAACGATCAATATACCCATGTTAGCTTAGATCGAATAGAGTGGCAATTCAAACATATAGTACACTTTAAAATCTCTTGATGTGGTCCTTATAACTCGATTATTAGATGCATCGATGAAATTTTTTTAAATCAACTATATTCACTTTCATTCATATATCGATTCGATATGTATCCAGTGAACCCGAAATAAACGACACCACTGAGTCTTCAATATCTAACTCTAACTTAGATATTTTATTGAACATAGACGTTAACGGCAAACTAACAACTCAACTTTATGACAAACGAGATGACTTCCCATATTTATGTAGCAATATCCCATTATCACCTGCATGTGGTGTGTATGTCTCTCAAATGACTGATACGTAAGAGCATATTCTGCGTATGATCAAATTTTAAACCAAGACTGTTGACAAATAAGTTAATGTCACAAGTACTTCAACAGTATCGCTTAATGTCAGCACTTCACACAAATTCTATGGTCGTCAAAATGATATGATTTGCAAATACAGCCTATCATCAGATCGAATGTCATGAAAGGTGAAGATAACGAACAGTGATCAATCTCATAACTCCTATAAGGATATACAAAATAGAGAGCTGGGCAAATACGGACCCCTTGATATACCAGAGGTGGGATCAGGTGCCTAGGAGGCTCGAGTAAGCACCCCCTGTCAACCGGTCACACCCGCCGTGAGCCCTATATCTGAATCAGGTAAACGGAGTAATCCGTAGTCAAACTCAGTGTGCCAAGAACGGCCTAAGAATTGGACGCTATATCTACTAAGTTTACATATTGTAGATGGAAGAGTGTATGAATTATTCGGATAAGATTTAGTGCTGACACATTCGAGGAAGACGTTAACTTCTCATGCCTTAATAACTATATTTGGGATTAATTTGTTTTTAAAATATTCACTGGACGCATTGAGATTTATTTATTACAACCACTGTGGATTAGATAAATCGGGGTGTTGCGGTTTTTGTTTTTGTGTCAATGTTAGTTCAAGGTCGGAACGCTCTTTTATACCAGATTACCTTGGAATTTCATTACAGCAGGTATTGGTTGGAATTTGCAGCATATACACAATGTATTAACATATACACTGGCAAATATAATAAGGTTTAAAAGGTAGACGGAATTTGAGAATTTGGCATATTGATCATTATTTTTGTCATACTTCTAATACTGAGATTTATTTCTTTAAGACTTTCTTACACAACAACACCACTGCAATAAGGTACATATAATGATATAGGATTAACAGATGTATCGGATTATACAGAAAACGATGAACCCAATTTTTCCTTTCAAAATGTAGGGCATTTAAAATGGTAACACTTTTTTTTTTTCGTTTTGCACATATTATTTATTTTGTCATAATGGAATGAATTTGAAATTAAAGTTTTGCTTTTTGGGATATTCCTTTTGTCAGTCCATCTACAGGTGTGTTCAAGTCAAGTCTATACTCCTGCTGTGTTTGATGCTGTCTATTCAGTACACAACCAAACAAAATCGTCTAAATTTGATCCACGTGCTGATTATAATACCATTTCTCGGGCGAAATATATGGCAAGCCCTTTTACTATTTATTCGAAAAATAAGATATCTCTTTAAATCAAAGATATATTTCTTTAAAATGAAAGATATCTCTTAATTTCAAGAGATATTTCTCTAAAAAAAAAAAAGAGATACCTCTTTTACTTATAGAGATATCTCTTTTTACTTTTAGATATATCTCTTACTCTTAGAGAGATATCTCTTTCACTTAGAGAGATATCTCTTTCACTTTGAGATATCTCTTTCACTTAAAGAGATATTTCTCTAAGAATTCCTAGAGAGATATCTCTCAAAGTATAAGAGATATTTCTTTAACCGTTGAAAAAGATATATCTCTCAAAGAGAAAGAGATGTCCCTTTCCAATATTTTATTAGTTTGAATACTTGAGGAATTCTCCCTAAACTGGAAGCCCTCCAAAGTGAATCTTAACATGGTGGCTGTAATCCCGGGGGAAGATTTTGCGTTTACTCTATGTGATGTGTATACAGGTAACAAAAAACAAAGACAATGAATTGATGAAGTATGTGAGTTAGACTGTAACCCCACAACCTCTTCAATCTTTTCCGCCATTTTTACACGAAAAGTATTTTGATTGGTTAAAAAAATAGGATTACATCATGTTAATGGCGATGTAACAGGGAGAAGTCATTATCATCACTGAGGGGAAAATTTAAAGAGATATCTCTTTTGAAAATCTAAAAAAAATTTCTAACTTAAAGAGATATCTCTTTACATTGATAGAGAGACATCTCTTTACGCTACAGAGATATCTCTTTCTCTTTGAGAGATATCTCTCTAGCTTTAAGAGATATCTCTCAAAGAGAAAGATATATCTCTCTTGCGTAAAGAGATATATCTTTGTTTAAAGAGATAACTTTTTAGCTAAAGAGATATCTCTTGTTTAAAGAGATATCTCCCTAGGGTAAAAAGATATCTCTCTAACTTTCAGAGATATATCTACAACCAATGGAGATATCTCTCTAGTGTAAAGAGATATCTCTCTCTTATCTAAAGAGATATTTTATTTTACGAATAAATAGTAAAAGGACTTGCCATACAAATACATCTTTTGTATTGAGAAGACGTGGAAGAATGACTACAAATATGTTCATCTTATCTCTCTCGACCACCTTCCATGTTTTCTCATAAAGCAAACCTAAAATTACATTTATTTTGCATATCATCTTTGTTTCTCCCACGTGACGTCACATCCTTATACTTGGTGTTATCGATAGTCTTTCGTCTTTTTTCGTCAAACGCACTAACTCTGTCCTAATATGTTGCTTTGTTGACGTCACTTTGCTAATTGTTGACTTTACCTGCTATTGCGAATCTGTTACGGGCTTCAAACACCACGTAATCAACGTTGATGGTACATGACTTTCATGATTTTCCTGTGAATATTTTTGAAGATTAGAAATAGCAAACGTATTATAAAAGATACATTTAAAACAAGGCTATGTACAGAGATTCATTCTCTCTCCACAGTGTTGAATTGTCAATCATTACATAACACGGACTCAAATGTAAACAAGTGAAAAACATTTCTATTGACGGACATATATGGTATTAGGTGTGAAGAATTTTGCTAACCTACATTGTAGATATTGATTGTGAGTACTACGTGATTTCGTTGGGTAGATGGCTTCCTCTCCATTGTTATATAACTGTGTTGGTGTTTAGTTGTTCACATCTGTGGCCCGCTTTCCAGCTCTTACAATACTGTACTAGTCAACATTTCCAAATATGGACCTGTTTTGGATGTACAGTTTTCTGAGCAGATGTCCAGGAAGTACCACTCGTTTTGTATATCTGAGTCACACTAAGGGGGCACACTAGTCTGTAACAAGAAGAGCGCCTCTCTACCACTACCCACTTGTTTGTCAGTCTCGTTGGCAAACTGGATCTTTCTTTGGAGAAAATTGATAGGAGAAATATACTTATTTAGTATACTAATGACATCAAGCTGTCGATTTCAGTTGCTGTTGGCTCCAGATCTCTTTTAAATTTTAGCAAATAGAGATTCAGTTCGGTTTATTTCACTCAAACCATGGAATGGTATATGAGGTACATAAAACGTGTACATACATGTATACAATATAGTATATGATACAAACAGAGAGAAAATCAAGAGAATAGACAATATGATCGATTTTTAAATTTAACATACATTACTTTCTTAGAGATACAGAACCTCTGCAAGACATAACTTCACACAATTTTAGTGCTTGGGGCAGGACAGTATTCTATAGATAAAATATCTCTGCATAATTTGTGCAATCCTTCACATTTTAGAACACAGTAAATCCACAATCTACAATAGCGTTTATTTCTTTGACTATTACTTCACAGAAAGTTGATAGGACCGACACTTTCTACTTGGTCAAATGCAAAAACAAATGATGGCGTTTCCACGATCTTACACAATATTTATGTGATGCAGTTAGGATCAATGTAGTCGTAACTTTCTTTAGAAGAG